>NW_027106720.1:137527-177707 GCF_000696795.3 Halyomorpha halys
TGTGTTTGAACGTCCCGAAACATTGTTAACATCACTGGAGTTAGACGAAGATCCCGGTGTGAGAGTCAGGGGTGAGCTCGTGCTACTCATTTATTAACTTTGAATTCGCGAAGCTTCCAATGCCAATGCTTTTTTAAAAATGTCATCAAACTTTGTAATGTTAGCTTGTAATAGTAGTTCGCGGATCCACTCGTCACGGATTCCTCACACAAACTGGGCCCGTAAGAAAACTTCAGATATCGAGACTTTTTTGTTACAGGAAGATTCAGTGCATTCGACATGAAACTCACAATCTGATAAATGACGTCGTAGCATAGCAACATATTCAGAAATAGACTGAGAGTCCTGTTGGTAGCAAGATAGAAAATAATGTTGAGAAACAACAACATTCACAGGGAGCAGTAGCATCCTCGAAAATTCCAGTGAAAGGTATTTGTAATCTAGTGAGTTCAGCGGCTTCTCAGGTCCTAGAAATGCGGCTAAGTTGTATTGGATAGGGCCTATTGAACTTAGAAGTAACTGGGATTTTTTTGTATCACTGGTAATGTTTTTAGTAGCAGCGTAGTTTTCAATACGTTCGAGGTGTGAAGAGAATTTCTCCACTGTTGACACAAATCGTTCAAACGGTACGACATTGCCATTACTAGTGCCTCCGGCCGCTATCAACTGTTCAACGAGAGTTTTTTTTATATGAAATAAGCGTCTGAGAGAACGTTTCTAAAAAATGTTTGAATTGATTGTCATCCATTGTAAAGTGTATGTATAATGAAAACAAAGATACCTATAGTACGATGAAAAACGTAGCCATGTTTCGTAGACGGAGGTTGGAAAAGATTGTGAACGTTGATATTCCGTTTGATAGCAATTACTGAAATAAACGATGTTTTAATCCTCGTCACCAATTATAATATTGAAATGTCTGAGTTTTGTAAATAACATACGCGTTATTATACATATTTTATTACACTTTAAATTAGAACACAACATGAGCACACAACAATAGAACCCCTCACAGCACATAACACTACTTGGAACCTTCCTTTCCTTCTACTCATGGCAATATTGGCGGGAAACCCAGAAAAAAATACAACACATGTGTAAACATCAATTAATTTATTTTAATTGCATATTAGTGCACGAAGTTTCTAGAAGTTAGAGTATATGACAAGGGTAAGGGAGAAAAACTAAGAAATTTTACATCGGCAATTACAATACATCGTAATAAATAGTGAGAACAAATATTTTGTTTTACGATATATACCTCGTTGTTTCGTTTTATTGTTTTTCAAAAGTATTAGTTATTTAAAGTTGCTGTAAGCTATATTTTCTTACCTTCATAATTGTTGGTCCATGTAGAAAGAAGAAAAAAAATATGAAATTACAAGAATGTTTTGAATGTACTGAATTTCTTGAATTACTTACAGTTCTAGTGTGTGGGGATACAAAAAAAGATATAATATGAACCTATTATTTTAATATTAAGAAATTGAGACCAAAGCTAGACACACGTTAGATCTAAATCCGATATACCTCAATATCACTGGTATGATTTCAATTGGTTAAATGCATTCAATTGGTATGATTTCGCATTTTAGTGTTCTACCACTGAAGACTATCTTTTAATCGGTTTTAGAGTTCATCAAAGGATGATATAGACTTCCTAAAATAGTTGAAGAACTTGTTTTCATAAGCTGCAAACAGAGAGGTAAGTACACCCGCTATTTACTTACATCTTTTTTTTTTTTGTTAATAGGATGTATGACGATGACTACCTCAATCCCGAATAAGAGGGTACAAAAACCACTAGGAAATTAAGTAGATGTCTTAAATTCATTATGAAAATATTAGGACTACCGAGTTTAAAAGGCACAAAAACAAATCGTACGGTAGTAATCTGCTTAGAATGAAAGCCAACTTCCAGATCCAACTTTTTGGTAGAGAACAGGTCGATTTTTAACCATCTTGTAAATTTTTTAGCGCATAAAAGGTGTTTACTCCACACCCATTACATCATTACATGCGGTGATCAAGGGAAATGAAACGGCTGCTAAAATAGCTGAGGAAATAACATCTTCGTATAACGAAGTAGCCCGTACTCACACCTCATCAGAAATATGCATTTTTCTTAAATTTCAAACCAAAATGACTTGGGTCCAGGTTCAGGAAACCACTGAAGGGCCCAATAAATTAATATAAAAATGTAGCTAAAGCCTGGAAAATTTCTGATCACACACATGAAGAAGTAGACATTACGTGTCTCGAAATTGGCCGCACACAACTTAATTACATATTATTATTATAAAGACGTTAACCACTTGGTTTATTATCGCATTAATAACGGATTCCTTATTAAAATAAGACAAATTTTCGAAATTTGTAAAGTGCAACTAACCATAGGCCACATTGTAAAATACTAACCACAACATGACAGATATTTTTAGATTTTTATAGATGGAAAGATATGGCATCACTAATATAGAAAATTACAATTACAAACAACTTTAAACAAAATCTGTTCGACAAAATATTTTAAAACACAAAAAGAAAAAGGCTTAATAAATATTGTATAATGCATTAAAGATGCATATGCTGTTGCGGGATAGTAACAAACTTAAGGTTTGTTTCAAAAAACATTTTTCATTGCCAAAAATGTCCAAAGAATGTGCTGTACGGTTTTATCAATCTTCCAAATTCTACACTGCGCATGCTTCTGACAGTTTTTGAGTGTAAAATGGTTTTCGAAACAGATGAATAATCATACATATTTCGTAAAAGCTATAATGCTACTTGGTCATACCCAAGAAACCAAGATGAAGAGGAAACTCTTTAATAAATACAAATATATATTTACTTGACATGTATTGTTATGAAAAAATTAATTAATTTCATGTTATACATATTTGGAAGATTGGAAACAAAATCTTTATTGTGACAAATAGCATTTAATAAGGAAAACGTAAAAGTTTCGTTATTTCAGTTGTCAAAAAAAATTTTTATTTATTTAATGTAATTTACAACTGTACTAAATAATAAATACAATAAGTAAATATGTGGAATGTTTCATTTACACGTGAACATCTTGGGAAGGAACTATCCATTGGTAATACTTCAAGCATTAATTTAAATTAAAAGGTCCCGTGGCCATCTTCTTTTCAGATGCCTCGGAGGATTATCGGGGATTGTTAAGGATGAGAGATAAGGGACTAATGGGTTGGGATGGACAAGAAGTTTGAAATGAAAAGACGCATATCTGTTTTGGTCCAAATCTGCAACGAATGGGATGTTAAGGTCTTTGTGGATGAGTTTATTTGTAACGTAATAAGGAGAATCAAGGATTTTACGTAGGATTTTGGACAGTAAGGATTGGATGCAGGAAGAATTTGATTGTTTGGTAGAGCCCCAAAGCTCAATTCCATATGTCTAAATTTGTCTGATTATCAGAGTGTATAATAATTTTTAGAAATGAATGGGAAGTTTAGAGCGTTTGTCAACGTAAGTGTTAGGTGTAGTAATCGAAATCTATGAGCAGTTTCTTGTCGTTTCAGTCTTGTAGGTGGATTCCAAGTAAGTCTCGTGTCAAGATAGAGTCCTAAGTATCAAATTTGTTCAACAGGCATTAGTGGAGTATTTAAAAAGGATACTGTAGGACAGGAAGGTAGATGTTTACGACGGAGAGAAAAGGTGATCTGGTGGGATTTGTCAGAATTTATTTTGATTTTCCAGTTTTGAAACCTTTCTTCTATGGATGTTGTATGTGTCTTTAGTGTTTGTGGTACATTTGTAGGGTCGTTGTTTATAGACAGTATACATGTGTCATCAGCGTATGTTGTTAGGACTGTGTTATGTTAGGGTGGGTTGGGATGTCAGCTGTATAAACCGTATAAAGAATGGGACCTAAGATACTACCTTGAGGAACACTGGCGGACTGAGAAAAGAAAGATGAGTAGACTAGGTTATAATTTACTTTAAAGGTTCTATCAGAGAGGTAGGAGCGGATTAAAAGGAAATATGTAGGAAGAAGGAATTAACGAAGTTTATAGAGCAGACCTGAATGCCAGATTCGATCAAAAGCTTGTTCAACATCGAGGAAGATTCCCGAGCAGTACATTCCGCACTTCAATATGGAAGATATGACATCAACCACTCGATGACACTGTGTTATAAAAAATAAAAACCATTAAATCATATAAGTGTAGACTAGAGATAGTATACATTTGTTTGACAGCCTAACATTGCCTAACCAAATTAAGATGGTATTCTACTCGTAAACTGTTCAACTTTCACTTAGATTACATATTTTACCTTTATTATATACATTTAATTATTAATTGCTATTCAAAAGACTAAAGTTTATGTTATGATTTTTATTTTTATTTTCTCTTAATATTTACATATATCAAATTAATTTCTTTTCTTGAAACATGTTCAGATATTTTCCCTAGGTTCATGATATCTTCTCTTTGGTGTAGAGAAATATCGATAGTTGCAACAATCAGTATTTATTTACTTTGAAGATTTTTATTTTTGTAGGATGAAGTAGAAAAAAGTTAAAAATGAAAAATAATTATTTATTAGTTTTTTTAATCTATATTTTTGTATACCTGCCAGCTATTTTCATTAGTGAGTATTTCTGTTTCTTATACCGATAAATATATAAAAGTTCTCTAAATACTGGTGATATAATACGTTTTCTGTATTTATGTGTTGTCATTTTTTGGAAAATTTAATTATTATTATTCTTCTAAATAATATAGTAATTCTGTATATTTATTTGTGTATTTTTGTAGGTATACCTAGTAAAAATAAAATTCACAATATTCAATAGTTGAATCGTTCATTACTACTCCCCTTGTACTTACAAAGTGCTCTACATTTTATATATTTTTTTCTTCAATCTACAGTTGAAAATCTTATTTATTCTTGTCTATGTAAAATTTACGGTGAATATTAGTATTTATGAATTGTTCTATGTGTAGTTTTTGGATAATCATGCTTGGTATTTGTTTAGTTGAAGTCCCTAGACCCTATCAATGTCCTATGATATTTTATTCTCTATCTAATATGTGGTTGGTGATCAATATTGCTAATGTGATAAATGGTTGATAAATACAGGTTTCATTTTGGTAATAACTTAACATGTTTCAGAAGTGTGGGTTTTGTATACATTTTGGTTTAGTTTAGGTTTTTTAATCAAATACAATAAGATGTTTATTTTTTATTATTAGTTTGGATGAAATGAACCTGTAAGTCCCAAATTATTAATTGTTATAAATTATATATACATATATATATAGATTTTTGTAATCAACCTTATTAAAAATTTCTTTCTGTTGCCTGCTCAATATCATTTGATTTTGTATTTAGGTTGTCTCCACAAAATATCGAAAGGCTACTCCAGAAATTTGAATTCAAAACAATTAAAAAAATTCTTTTATTTTTTTATTTGCCCCATTTATTTTTTGCTTTATTGTTATGATTATATGTAAATTATTTGTTTATATTGTTTGAACACTTATCCCATAAATAGCTAATCATCCTGTGTGAGTAGAAGTTGTTAATAAATATTTTATATAATATATTTTTTAAATAGCTTTCGTCTGTTAATTGGATTTTTATTATCACTCAATTTTGTATTTAAGTAGTCTATTAAAAATATCAAAAAGGCTACTGTACTCTATTTAAGTTGTCTCTGAATACTAAAGGAAGTTTTCTTTGGGGAGGAGGGTGTTAAAAAGAAAATTATAATACTATATATTTTGTTTAACTTTTTTATATTTTGCTGGTAATGCTAATGAAGAAAGAAATTCTACTGTTCCAGAAAATTCTACAGGTTACTCCTGTATGCAGGATAATGCAGGATTCTTTAGCATTTTCATTTAGGTTGAATTATAATTTTCTTTTTCTCTTGGGAGGGCACATGCCCTGTGGATCTACTAATGTACCAAGTTTTATTTGTTCTAGCTGTTCTGTAAAATTGTGGGAATAAGATTAAAAAAGTATGCTTAATGCCTTTATAATATAATTTTGTAATTGCTGGCAAAGCATTCAATTAAAAAGTAAAATAATTATATTAGACAAAGTGGTACAAAAAATTTACATTAATTTTTTCAACTGTAAAGAAATGGAAAATGAAAACCACAAGGTACTAATTCGGATTGTTTGCCTTAAGTGGCTAGAAATAATTATTCACAACTTTTGGTCATGTACTTTGAAAAATGGATATCATCTAAGTACATTGTTCATAATTTTATCCAGTGCTACCTTCTAATGAAAATATTAGTTTTTTTGGTTCATATAATAAAATATATTTAGATTAAACTTCAAAACTATAATTGTTTTATCCTTATTAAGAAAGCTTTTTATCCTTATTAATATTAGAGCATATTAGGGCAATGTTAAAAAGATATAAAAGGGTGATAACTGTGATTACAAACAGCTCTCCGAGGCTGTATTTGACTATTTGTAACTTTGAAATACATGTGCTAGCATACTCCACCATGCCAGTTTAATCTTGTAAGTATAGTAGAATTATTTGACATATTTTTGTTTAAAAAATTCTTCTTGTTATCAGATGCTGAAGACTGTGAACCAGAATATGGAGTCCAAATTGTCTGTCCTACCCAAGATGTTCCTACACATTTTTCAAGCTGCTGTTGGAAAAATAATACTATGTCATGTTGCCCCTCCAGTTCCTATATGGATGATTCGTATGTGTTAGGATTATTTTTATGAACTAAGTATAATTATTTGCTTTTACAGAGTTAAAAACAATTTTTAAAATCTGTAAAGATACTATTGGGTCTACACAGACACCTCTGTTAAAAAATATATAAAAATGAGTAATTAACTTTGATTTGGTTGTTTTTTATTTTTGTTTATTTATTTATTTTATAATATTTTTTCTGTTTTAGGCTTGTTATGATGATATCCATATTTGTAATACTAATGTGTCTACTATTATCCGTACTATTTGTGGTATGCTGTTTTTGGTCTCCATGTCCTCTTTATTCAGTTTGTCGTATGAATTATACATATGGAGACATTGTTGCTTATTGTAAGTGTATGATATTTATCTTCATTTTTGAAAATTATTAATAGGCTTATGTATTAATTTAAAAATTCATTTTATTTTGGTAATAAATTTTACTTGAATGAATGAATGAAAAAATAATTTTATTCTGGGACTACTTGTAATCATTATATTTGAATTTAAAGTCATGATGTTATATCTCAGGGGTGGCCAACTTTTTTGTAGATAAGTTCTACCTTTTATCTTAAAAGTGTGTCACAATCGATTTGTTGTCATAGGTGTAGTCCAAGGGGGAAAAAAGGGTGTGAAATGCATACTATATTTATACAATGTGTTTCAGTATGAGGTGCATTCCAGCAAATATTAAACAACAACATTTATTATTCACCCTTGTAAAAAAGTAATCATGTTCCCATTCTTCATTGAAGTGATGAGTTTTCGATTTTGTTGGTTTACTACTCATGTTCATGGGTATACTAGAACAAAAAGAAATATGACAATTTAAAGAATAAATATTGAATTAAATGTTTTCCTAGAAAATTCATAAAACTTCTGAACTGCGGTAATTGTCTCTGTTACATTTAGAGAAATAATAATATTGCATATTACGATCGGGGGACAGTAATTAAAGTTTATTAAAATCTAATATAGATATATTCAAATTTACAAGAAGTATGTTAAAGTTACAATATATTTATTAAGGTTTACAATACTGACTTCTTAATTTAAATAATTATTATTATTCCTAATATATTTGTATTACTGTCCCATATTATTCTCTCAGTGCAATGACTGTAGTTTAGAGATCTGATTCCAAGAATGTTCACTTATCAAGTTGATAGATACGTAAGAAAATCAATTAAATTTAAAACAATGAAAAGGTGCTTTCATTTTAAACTGAAGAAAAATTGAAACTCAATGTTGTCACCAAGGATAAATAATATTGATTAATAATAATACTGTTAATACGAAAGAAAAGAAGCTACCATTTGACACTATTCCTGCTAACTGATTGTGTTCTTCGATGAGTCGAATCGAATCGAACTGTTGCGTTCGGGGACAAGTGTAACACAGAAGTCAAAATGGATGGGCAGAGATCATAGTATTAGGCTATGAATTCTCAAAATGCCTTAAATTATTGCTAAAAACTTTAATTGTCTTCTGCAATTGCTTTAAAGTTCTTGGTACACGAAATTCCACTCTTGGCAATGGGAGCAATCGACCAAAATTGGGCTCAGGGATCAAGATCGACTTGTTGGCCACCCACGGGATATATTATGAAAAAAAAAATCTTTATCCTGGGATGAATTGTCCTCTAAGAATAGTATAATGGGACAATTATAAGGATTTTGTCTGAAATATGAATTTCAATGCAGTGTAGTCTCAATTAACCAAGTTAATGTGGATATCAGCTGCCTGGGATAAGTAAATTCTTTGATAACAAAGATAAACAGTAGTAGAGGATCAGGAAAACAGAGTAGAAAATACAACCAAATAACAGAAAATACCATCAAATAACGAAATCAACAGTGTTACTGCATTATACTAATTATAAGAGGACCACAATATTTACAAAAAAGAAAAAAAAATGTATAAATCCTTTTTATCTAAGAATACATTATCGTTATGCGTATTACTAATTGATGTGTTTATTGTAAACTACTGTAAGAAAAATTAAATTATTTTGGTTATTTGTTACCTTATACTTAGTTCAATTTAATTTTTGAAGTTCTCATTTTTAATTTTTAAATTAATATTAGTTTTAATTTTTTATTTATTATAATTTGGCCATTATTTAATTTTGTTAAATAGCTAAAGCAGAAGAAGCATTGAACTTACCGCCAGAGAATATTCATAAAAATAATTATACTCCTCTTCACATAAATGTAAAAGCAGTATCAGAAGACTGATTTGAATGTTTTATAAAAACTCACAAATTAGCCCATAAATTAATTTATGGGTCGCACAGGTGTCCAAATTTTATACTCTCTGTACTTTTACATTTGTAGAAATTAGTATTCGGTATGTCTATGAATCTAAGTGTGATAAAATTTTTTAATTTTGTAATGTATTTATATTTTTGCTTATCAATTGATACAAGGCTGATTAGTGATTTTAACATAGCTAGTGTTTTTTATGGCTTTTATATCATCTTAAATTACAATAATTACATTTTAAACAGTGTCTTACTAACTGTTACTTATAATGTTTTCTGAAATGAATTATTTCTTGTAGTCTTTATGAGCGTTGGTGTTGCTGGTTATTGTATAAATTAAAGTAAAACATGATTTGGTAATGAGCAAAAATTAATGATTAGTAACTTAAATTTGAAAATGTTTGTGAGTAATTGTTTATTCTTGAAACCAGATCTGTTTTAAGTAGAGCTTTCATTTGTTTTTAACTAAACTTAGTATTAGGCACAAAGTTCAGGGACTATTTTTTATTTTATTTTTTTTATTTATATAGTTGTTTAATGTTTTTCCAAACTTTTAAGGATGTAGAAAGTATTAAATGTTATTTGTGATGTAACATAAATCCAAAGAAATGAGTGTTTATTGATTATAGGATATTTTATTGTGTTGGAAGTTTTCACTACTATAAATACTGATTTTTTTTTTTTTTCATTTTCATTTTTTAATACATCAGGGATGGTTGTTGCTCAGAAGTAGCATTTAGTTGGTTTATTAGTTGTTTTTTTTTTCCTCATTTATTATTTACAGCTTTTGTATTTAATTAATAATAGTTTATTCCATGGCTTAATATATTGTATTTATTTAGCTTGTCAGACTTGGAATCATAATACTACCAATGGTAGAGATTCCAATATTTGAGGATTTTCTATTGATCAAGAATAAAAAACAATTGAAATTATTAACTACTATGGATCAAAACTTGAAGTATTAATGGAAGAATAAAAAAATTTAAAATAACTCTGATTATGAAAGCTAAATAGATTAATTGACGTATTCCATTCTAAAAAAAGTAATTACCACATCGAATAAAAAAAACATAAGTATGGTAATGTATAAATCTATAATTCTTTTTGACATTTTCTCATTATTCTGCTAGATAAATGTTTTTATTTAAAAATTTTTGCTTGTTTATTTGGGTTTTAACATTTTCCTTTATTTCTATTAGGGATAGGTTCCTGGAATAACAAGTTTTAACTCTTATATAAATAATTTAATATCTTAATACAGACCATGACATGACTATTTTTTAAGTTGTTGTAATTTTGTTCTTTATTGGAAGGTTGTTTTATTTCACTAAATAGGTTTTTCAAGTCAAGGTGAATATTGTTAAACTGTCACCAAATAGCTTGTTAAAAGTCACCATAGGAAAGATGGAGAAACAACTGTTGAGAACAACTAGTTTGATAAGTGATCCTTTTGCCAAGTCCTGATGGCTACCTAAAGGTTACCATTCCAACTTATGGAAAGTTTAAATCTCAAGATTAATTTTGGAGGATCTCACAAAATAAATATTGACTGGGCCAGGTGAGAATTGACACCACACCGGCCTGAATTAGGTATTCTGAGATTCCAGATTCTATATCTGGGATGTTCTCAGCTGTTTGGACCTCATCATGAAACTAAGGTTCAATTTGGATTTTAATTAAAAATATAAATGTGACAGTAAGAATGCCTCAATCTCTGTGAAAATTGAGTTATGTTGAATCGAATGTATTAGGATAATTTGAATGAAATTCAGTGATATTTTCTTTTATTCTTCTTATAAGCTTTTTTCCTTATAATTCTTTGATACAATCTATTTTACCTAGCTTTGTATTACCTTGTTCTCTTATATGCATTCAATGAAATTGAAGTGTAAAAATTTGGAGTGAGGGTACTGAATGTTAAAGCTATTTTATAACAGCTTCAACATGTTCTAACTTTTTAAGGCATTTCTGATAAGTTCATGAAATTTCAAGTTATTGAAAATTCATTTTTTACTTGACTCTCTTACCATTATACGTAAATATTGCATTGTTTGGATTCCTGAGTTGATAAGCTGAAGTATCTTAATGTAGAAATGTGTAATGGCATTGTATATAGTACTAATTGATTATATTTTAAGGAATTACAGTATTAAAATTATGTTATTAAGTTTCAGTATTTGGCTATGCTTTTCTTCTCAGTATGTAAGAATTTTGAAAGTAAGTAATTGATGTATGTAAAATCGATAGAACATTTTTTATTTTATTTTTAACGAAAGAATTCAATAATAAAGAAAAAATGAATTTAAAGATGTAATGTTATACAACCTGTTATCGTAAGTGTTTGGGAATGTTACTGTGTTTATTTTAATTTTACACTAATGACCAAAGATGGGTATTCATTTTTAAATTAATTTATTGTTCTAGTTTCTTAATCAACCTGAACTTTTTATTACGATTCTTAAGTATTTATTTGTAAACTTAAATAGTTGAAACTAGTCAATTTTTGGTATTATAGTTAATATTTTTTAGTACTCAAACATAATCACCACTTTGGTTTTGATGTTTTTATTACTTATGTAACTTATTTTCTTGAAGGATAAAATATTTATTTTTTTATATTATTTTTGTATCAATCTACTCTTGATTTTGGTGTATCTGATAAATGAATAGAACTTCTAAAATTTTAGGGTTTAAATATTTTTCTAGGCTAGTATTTACTTGCTTTAATTTACTATTTTATGTTGGCTTTTTAATAACTTAATTTGTAGAATTATGTTAATTATTTTTAAATGTGTTTTTTTAAAATTGCATTTATATAATCAATGCGCTTCTCCTAAAATATATTTTTGTGATATATTATTTTTAAACCGTCCATTTATTCAATTATTATCAGTGTATTTTCCAGTATTTAACATTTTTACTAAAATCATTACCTAAGATCAGATTAAAAGATAATTCTATATCATGATATTGTATTTTATTTTGTAAACCAACTAACCAGTTGTGAAATTTGTTTTTGGGTTTTAATAAAATAAGGTTTAATTTATTGGTGTAAAGCAAATGAATAAATGTAGTCTTCATTATAGAGAGTATTCTCACTAGGTTTCGGTTAATGTAAGGTTAACTTTTCTTTCTCACTAAATATTATTTATGTTCATATTCTAATGTTGGAACATATATTTGTGTGATTATCAGGGTTTTGTTCTTCCTATTATTTAATTCTAAAAGTACTATTCAACAAGCATTTAAATAAATTAATAATATTTAAACTTTGTTTAATACCAAGAAGCCATCTCCATATTGCCTATTTTTGATGTATGTATAAAACCAATAAATTCCTCTTTACTATTGAAGTATTTTCTTTATTTCTTCTAAAATAATGACTTTCTAGTTTATTTCTATGTATTGTATGTTTTTAGTTCTATAATTTATTTTTCATTCACAGTGTCCTTACATTAATCGTGCCAATGTTGAGTGCTTCATCTTTTTTATTCTTTCCTTTGTTGCTTTACTTTATTTTTAGTTTGTCTCCTTTCTATATTATAAAATCTTTTGAAGCCCAGTGTAAGTTTGTTTGAGAACAGTTACCAGGTTAAATTATTTATTCGTAATTTAATAATTCAAAGTAAAATAGTCAGTTGTGTATTGTGTAATTTTTAGAAATATTTTTCTGTATTTAGACTTTATTTATGTACTTTGAATAACTTAATTATTTATTGGACTGATTTATTACATGTGTACAATGCATTTATGCCAAGAAACCTATTCCCTCCTTATTTGATAATGTATACAACTTTTTCATTGCAGTTCTTTGTGAATTGGTTTTTCGTGGATATTTAATATTACATATAATGTGTTAATTTATTTGTTTTTATTAATATTACAAATTGTATCTCATATTTATTTTATTATTAAAACCTCAAATTTTAAGTTCAGTTAGCTTTTTGTATGCTTAGTTTTCAACTAATGTGATTAATGTACGTTTATAATTCATTTTAATACATTTTCTTCTTAACAAGCTCTGTTGAATCTATTTTTACCTGTTTTATGCCTCTAATTTAATTTAGTTGAGGTATATATTCCTTTGAGGTAAATATTATCTATATTGAAAGAGGAACAAGATTAACGAGATATTTGAAATTGAAAGGATCTAAGTGGGACAGTGGGGGTTTAAAATGAACTCACCAAAACTACCAGCCAATAAGTATTAAAAAAAATACCAAACAAATATTTTTATAGTTGAAGAATAAATATTTATGCAAAGAAAATTCCAAATAGCAGCATATCAAATAAAATGGATATAATTCCTCAATAAACAACAAAAAATAATAAGAAAACTTCTTGAATAAAAGGGCTAAATAAAATATTTATTTACAGGTACCATTTACAAAAAATAAACATTAATAAAATTAGCCAAAAAAAAAGTTTGTGATTCCGTGCCTCGAACAGCAGGTCTCGCCGGGCGCAGGTCACCGAGTGATTTTTTCTTCACAATGTGTACTAATATGTTTTTTGTACTGTACCGCCTATACGTCCCACTGTTCATCAGCAGTATTACAGCAACCATAAAAAATCTACTGGGTTTTCTTGATGACGGCCGACTCACTATCACTTACACTCCATTACTGGGACTAACTGTGGGAACTTGGTCCCTAGCATAAGTTTTGTGCGAATTTAATTCTCAATTATATTCAACAATTCTGTACATACCACAAATAAACAATATGTGTTATGTGTAAACGTACGTACGTATCTATCCTTTTAATGAGGATTTGATGGAAACTACCAGTGGCTCAATAAGGCTAGGGCAATATACCGGAGCCACAAAAATGTTTCCCACATTTATTTTGGTACTATATTTACAGATGCATTACAACTTTTCAGTTGTCAAGGAAGGTCCCTTTATTTACCCATTGGGGCCTAATTTTCGTCCTTGGTAACCGCTTGGAATATCTATCGATATGAGTTTTTTGATGAGGGTTCATCGGGGTTTAATAAAAAAACTCAGACAGAAAAAAAAATCCGTTATTGTGCATGAAATTGAATAGTACAGCAAAATCGGCCTTTTCACGCTGTGAATCTCCCTTGCAGACGTCCCCTGCCACAACTGCGCTTCCGACGAAACCAGGAACTGCTAGACTGCAAAGATTCAGTAGAATCATCTAGAGCAATGAGAGGACCCAAAAAAAAAAAAATGTAGAAAATCGCAAGTTACATGGGTATAAACGAAAAATTGATTCATCATGCATTCAAGAAAATTCATGAAATAGACCAAAGAATCACAACAAATAGTCTGAAAATTTCTGATCTGAATTCATGAGTCACACTGCGTGGACTCTGCCCGAAAAAATCTGCATTCCAACTTAGAAAATCTTTACTGCATCCGGTTTGCTTTCTCAAGTCATGTGTTAGGGTCTCCCTGCTGTGTATTAACAGTTACAAAGTGATAAATAAATGAAGTTGTATGATTAATACCAATCACCGTCAGGAATTACAGTTTATGTTTTAACTTAAGTTTCGAATATTAAACATGACAATATAATTCTTTACTTAAAAATAATCTAGGTTTAAACTGTGATTTTAACCTTATTAATCTATCTATGTTCTGGCCAGTACACCTTGTAGGTAACAAAACTTTTTCTCATAAATTACATTTGTTAGTTTTCTTGCTCTCCTCAGTCTTCAACCTAAACTGTCAGTACATGTTTAGAAATCGCTATAACTTACATAACAAGTTGGAAATTACTTTGAGAAAGTTTAATCCTTAAATTTAAATAAAACTGCAGGGAGGGTTGAATAGGAGACGCACTAACTCCAATCACGTTGGTTTATGATGCTAAGGTACAGAGTGAGACTGAAGGAAATCGCTGGACTGTCGGGCATTATATGTTGTATTAAATTTTCTAAGAGAGACAAAATGATTTTTAAGGGAAGCTTTCCATTCAGGATTCATCTCCTCCACGGAAACTATTATCCACCGGATTCAATAGATTCGACTCGAGTCAGGAAGAGAAAATTACTTGAATTGTAAAATATCGAGTCAATCAAAAAAATAAGATGGGGTGGTCGCTTCGCCGAATCAAACCAGTCATTTTAATGCAAGAAAGAACAACCTATTCAGAAAATCAAAAACATCGAAGCAATTCAATTAATTAAGCGGTAATAATGGGTAGAAACTTTTC
Organism: Halyomorpha halys; assembly: GCF_000696795.3. Classification (NCBI taxonomy): domain Eukaryota; kingdom Metazoa; phylum Arthropoda; class Insecta; order Hemiptera; family Pentatomidae; genus Halyomorpha; species Halyomorpha halys. The sequence goes on from NW_027106720.1 coordinate 152,679, forward strand.
TTTTAATTTTTCAGAACTCGTTGAAAGATGTTCAATCAATCCCACAACCAAGCAGTTGGACGGAAACGTAAATAAAGATTAATTCTGACCCAAAATGACTAACAATTTAAGTATAAAAGTAGTTCAGTCAAAATTCATCGAAATCTTTTAAACTTCTCGATAGATAATTTCAAAAGATAGCAAACAGTAGTCCAATAGACAGACGCATGCTTGTGAATCAGGTAATCGAAATTATCAAAATTTTTTTCAAATCCTTACAAAAAAAGTGTCGCATGTGCTTACTAAAGTTCAGTTTTACATGTAGGCGCGATTAAACTGGAAATTGAATTAGTGTAAATAATGCATCGGAGTGAAAAGAAGTCAAAAACATGCCAGAGCTCAGAGGAAATTTTTTGTAAAAACATACATCAGTGTTTGTGGTTTCAATAGTATGTAAAGCTTGATTCTCTCGTGATACGTGATTCAATAGTCCCTATAACTTTCTCAAATGAAATATTTAAACTGAAAACAAGAATATCATAACCAAAATTTGTGAAATATAGCGAAAGTAATGAAAACATATTAGGTTATTACCTTCGTCCTTCTCAGTTGTCAAATATACAAAGAATTTAGTTTGAAAAAAAGAATTTGTTTTTATTGTATTCTAAACCGCATTGGGCAGCAATTGACAAATAAACAGTAAATCTGTTCTGATTATAAATTAAATAGCTTATTAACAGAGAGAAGCTCAGAACATTTTATCTTTTAATTAAAAAATAAGGTCTTTACTTCGAGGTTGAGGTCAATCAACTCCCCCTTATAACGAGGTATTGGCCTGCTCAGCTCCTCTTTTCAGATTTATTTTTGACAGAAAAGCTTAATATTTTTGTGTTCGATATGATTATTTTTCTTAATTGATAGATTATACTCCCCGAGTATCAAAGTTTTCATACTAATATTGTCTTAATTGAATCTCCAACTCCATACCAGTCATCATGTCGAATAATTAATAAACACACATCAATAAGTTGTCTACCCGGCAACAATGCGACAAGTTGTCTACTGTTGCCTTCACGAACGGGGCGTTCTCTAATATCTATCCAAACAAAAGTTAAACAAGCTTGTAGGTCTTTGAGTTTGGTCCTGATCAACCTATATGTTGTTTAGGTAGCATGTTATAACCTTTGCTTGTTTATCTTTTTTGAAGTACTTAAATTTGTCCTATAATAAAACAATAAGATGGAAAGTCTTTTGGACTGATCAAAGCTTAATCGCGTTTTACAAATCGAAGCTGTTTTATTCTAACTTTTATTTATTTATCCACCCTGTCATTATAGCCCGTAGACGAAATAGACATGTCTTTCCTTTTATACTTGTTAGACACTGGATGAGCAGTTTTTTATTTGGGGCAACTTTTGCTGCTTTTATGGTGTACTGTTTTTACTTGAACCATCATGGTAAGTCTGTTCGTTACTATCACTTTTAGCAATGTTCTCTCCTATGATACTAATTGTTAGCTGTGTTAATATGTGTTCTCTCTGTTCAATGAAAGAGTGTGTTTTAAGAGGTGTTTTCATAACGTCTCTAAACTTTTCCCCTTGTACAGCCAAGTAATAATTGGGAGTATGTTGAAAAAAAAAATATACTACTTACTATCAACCTGTCGGCCATATATTCTATTATTGTGGATTATAATCAGCCACCACAAACTGATTCATATTTATGGAAATTTTGGCCCCAACCTTATTGAAACCAATATAAAAAAAGATTAGTTGGAAGTTTAATTAAATCTTTAGCGAAAGGAAGTTTGATATCTGTGATCCAATTATATTAGTTATAGTAATCATGTTGGTTATAATGAATAATGACAGGACATATATGAGTGAGTTCACGCCCAAACGCCATGCTGGTGCTTTGCTTTGAAATTTTTATCACAAGTAGGATTGTCCAATGGTGTGGTGATGGAGCTTGAGGAGGGCTTATTTTTCTCACATCATTCAGCCTTACTTGCCATAGTTAGGCTGGATGGCGATTATGGAGTGGTGTGTACTCTAGAACAAAAAAAATCTAATTGGTTAGTATGGGAGGGTGGCGACTAAGCTGAGCAAAGTTGGGTTGACTAAACAAGGGTAAGAGTAAGGTGCAGTCTGTAATCCATACTAGTTTTGAAGCTGATTCCATTTTCCTCTTCATCCAAATTCAATTACCTTCCTCTTCTAGTAGTTACCGACCTAAGAAGTTCAAAGTTGCCTATTGTTATGGTGTGCTGTGTATGTAATGCTAGAGAGCATTACATTTCATAGCATTTCATGCTTTAAGTTTTTGTTGTGTCAATTGAAAAGTTTAAAGTTACCTTTTGTGTAATATTTTTTTCATAGACTTGGAAGAAATTTTATTTGAGTGTTGAAGTATGTGATGCCTCAAATAATAAATACATGGTAATCAATTACAAAAACAGTTGTCTAATGATTCTTGAATTGTTTGGTGTTGAATTCATTGAAAAGAAAATGATATTCTCTGTACTTCAGTCCATTTTTGAAGTATGCACTTTCCTCCCTTTCTTTGGAATATAAATTAACACAAAACATTTAAATTCACTATCTAAATCAGAATGAAGAAGCAAATACAAAAGTTTCTTTCTATTCAAGGTATCTATTATATAGTATTCATAGGTAAAACCTATTATATAGGTTTATAGTTAATAACAGGATCAAATATAGTATAACCACAAAAAAAAAAAAAAAAAATCTAAAATAGGAGGCTAGTAATATCTGTACAAACATAAACTATTAATAAGATATTGAAAAAAGAATCAGACCAATTATCATTATTAATTTGATGAAAACTAAGAACATACTTTAATATATAGGAAAACTCTGGTATCTCTATACATACCTAAAGGAAACGTGATAGAAGAAAGCATCTCCACCATGGAAGCGATCACCACTAGTAATAGAAATGTGATCATCTGCTCAGATACTAACTCTTGGAACACGGTCTGGGGATCCAATCGGACTGATAGAAAGGGTGGTAAACTCGGGGAGTTTATTGCGAGAAGCCAGTTTGTCGTTATAAACAATTCCTACACTGACCCAACGTTCTCTGGACCAATGGGAGAAAGCTGGATAGGTGTGACTCTAGCCTCGCCAACGTTGGTAAGATACATGGTCGATTGGACCCTCAGATCCGAGACAAGTTCTGACCACAAAGGTCTGTCTTTTGGTGGGTTATATGAGACGATGTGTTCCCACGACCTTGACAAAGGGTATGTAACATGAGGAATCAATTGGATTGCCTTTCGAAGTATGCTGGAGGGAGAGATAGTTGATGAGGACTGGATAGAGGCTGAATCAGCAAATCTGGATGACCTGGACTATAGAGTTTCCAGAATTACTGATGCCATCCGAGATGCCGCTGAGAACTCCCTCCGGCACCGAAAGGTGAGGACTCGACCTGTCCCATGGTGGAGGCAGGCCTTAGCCATCATGAAAAGAGACCTTTACAAGGCCCAGCGTTTTACCAGAAGTGCAGATGTGACAAAAGGTACTTTGTAATGAGTATAGGTTCAAGGCCAGGTCATATCGAAACGAGGTGCGCTCGCAAAAAAAGAGATCCTGGGACAAATTCATCGTCTAAGAGTCTACTAGGAATCCCTGGGGTATTCCGTATAGGGTGGCCATTGGCAAATTGACAAATTGCCATAGCAGACGTTGGCAACTCTCAAGCATGAAGATTACCAGGAAACCACCCTTGAAGAGGCAGCTAATGTATTATAGATGCGGCGATCCTAAAGAATAGTGTCCCCTATGTTGAAGAAAGGCTTCTCGATATTTACAATGACTGTCTGGAAAGGGGATACTTTCCAAGAAGCTGGAAGATTGCCAATCTGAGACTCCTCTACAAGGGAGGGGACATAGATAAGCAGCTCCCTAAGTCCTACAGACCTATTTGTCTCCTCCCTGTGTTCTGGAGCACCTAATCATGACCAGGCTAGCACCAGTTTTTACAAGAGCAAGTCACCCATGACTATACAGCTCCACAAAAGACAAGGGAACCACTAATGCTCATTTGCGAGTGGGATCAGACATTGAACAGAGGGAGGAGCGGTATGTCATGTTGCTGCTCTTTGAGCTTCCATTGAGAGGGGATGCCCTCAGAGCTCAGTACTTAGCCCAACCCTAGGGAAGCTGATTTTTATAGCAGTTCCCTTTCACTGGTTATTTGGATCTGGCTGCAGTGGCTAGCTAATAGCTGAGGCTAAAACAGCAAGGGTGGTCTAATCCTTGAATGGCCTTAGTTGTGTGGGGAGGTGCCTTCTATAAAGGATTGGTCGTGGGTATTCTGAGGTATGCCTCCCCTGCCTGGAACAGGAATCAATTGCGATAGCAGAAGAGAAGATTGGCCACAATCCAACGGACGGCTTTGCTTAGAGTCACCAAGGCATACTACAGTGTCTCACATGAGGCGGTGCAAGTTTTAATGGGATACCTCTCGACTTTCTTCTGCAGGAAGAAATGATGATGTTTACATTCAAAATAGAGGGCTCGGCAGGTTTGCCGGCAAATCTTCAGGTGAGGGTTGACAAGAGCCGAAGTAAATGGAAAACCATTCTCCGGGAGGACACCACTAAAGAGTGGAACCTGTGTTGGATGATGAGCCCAAAAGGTGCTACCTTAAGGAAATATTTCCCCACCATTCGATCACGAATGGAAGCGAAGTGGGTTCTCCCAGACTACTGGCTCTCTCAATTTCTCATGGGATATGGGGGATTTTGAGCCAAGCTTTATGGCCACGGAATGGATATCGACCTTCTATGCCCTAGTTACGAAGTTCCAGGGACTGCTGAGCACATCATAATAGACTGTACCACCTTTGATGCACTACGGGCCAGATTGCTGAGGGAAACCAGACTCTACGCCCTCACAGAGAATGACTTCCCTCAGCTAGTAAGCGAAGAAAACAACCGGTATTACAAAGAATTTTTATACGGGTGGAAAACAATCATTGGACCATGCCACTTCAATCTTTGTCAAAGAAGAAGACCAGCCCCTGGAATGTCTACGGATTGAAGAGGTGTAGAAGACTGAACCTTAAAACTGAAAACTGTACATGAATCATTAAAATTGTAAATTTATTTATTAGCAGTAGTTTGATGATGGATATGTAACATCGAACTGCTTCTGCATACCTGTATTACTTACAAGGCAGAGGAAGGTTGAAATAAATAAATAAAGGTAGACTGGTGTGTTTCCATGCTACTACTGTCGCCACCCATTACTGTAATGACTTAGTAAAAAGAACTAGGCCCACTTTCTGGACTTGTTCTCCTCACCATTACCATTCAATACGCTAGTGACTTCACTAACAGTAACGTTAACAAAATTACAGATCAGAAAATATGATTTGCATGGGTATTAGTCTATTTGACTATGCTTGATTCAAGGGTAAATTGCTTCTTTTTATTTTAATTGTTTTCTATCAGTCTAAGATTTTCTCACTGTGGAATTAGTTGTTTTGCTCAGGCCACATCAAATTGCACAAAAATACATTCACATCTTTATTTTGCAGTTCATATGCTTTGCTATTTAAAATTAATATTGTAAAAATTTTTTTAGTTGGACTTATTTTATTGTATAAATATTTTCTTTATAGTCAGAAACACAAATATAGTCCACTTTTAAAATTAATTTTCTTTGTTTTCTTTATGTTATTGGTCTTATATATCAATTTTCTTATTATTGTAGATTCCAGCAATAATATTCTGGGATTTACTGAAAGAGAAGCAAGACTGGCCAGTAGGGTCCAGGAAATTGAAGAACAAAACCAATTATTAAGGCGACAACTTAGTTTGTCCCAGAACCATTTGATAACTGTCACAAAAACTTACAATGCTTCAACTTTTACTATAAAAGAACAGGATATACCTTTAAAAACGATTGCAAAGAAACCAACTGTTCCTTGTATATCTAGTCAGGTTATTTTTTCTTATTATTTATTATATTTTATGCTTCATGGTTTTTCAATTTTAATTATTGAATTTAGATTAATTGATGAGAATAGAAATGGATAAAAGTGAAAAAAAAAAAACAACACTATTATTATGTTGTTATAGAAAGATTCTTGAACAAAGCCTTAAGTCTCTCGAATAGAAGTTGAGAACTAATCAGTCGTTTTGCCAGTTCAAGCATCATCAGGGGTGGAAAACACATATCATCTGGAGACCAGAGGCAGTATTTCTGAATTTAACCCTCCTTACAAGGTTAATATTATTGCTACAATTACTCATGGGGTGCCTTAAGCATATGCTAGAGGTGCCGCAAGCGGATGATAATGCTGCAAGGATAAAGCTTTAATAAAGATAGTTCATTTGTCACTTAAATAATCAAAAAAATTCTTCTTACCATTTATTCTAGGAGTTATAGAAATCCATTTCCCCCCTCATCATTTAATCTTCCCCCTTTTTCATAATATTTAGTCATCAGAAATTCTCAGGTAAGTCTCATGTTATGCAAGATTAAGAAAGGTTCTGTTTGAAGTTTTTATTTATTTATCAATCTGTATTTAGGATAAGTTTTAATCAATTTTATAAATAAGTATTTTCTAAAAAAAATGTTTTTATCTTCATTATTATCTACCTATTTTTTAGGATAGTACAAACTTCATTATAATAGACTTCTGATTCCTTTGAGCTCATTATAATGAGGGTTCCCTACATGTAGTTAGTCTTTTCAGGTTGTTAAAGTGAGATGAGCTATCTCTGTTCTTCATGAATGTGATTTTGTGGTTTCAGGCTTATACTGCCAATAATATATAAATTGGCAAAAAATAAACTAAGTGTTAAGGTGGGTAGGGGTTCAAAAGGAATCTTTACTAGTCTAACCATGAAGAATAGTCAAAATAAAATAAATGAATAGCTAAATTTTGTTATTATTTTATTTTAAATAACTGGAGGTAATTAACTGTAAAACAAAATATTCAAACATATAACCTAGAAAAATAAAGAAAGGAACTTAACCCAACTTAAAACTATTACAAAAATTCAATTAAGTTGAACAAAAGAGAAAAAAAGAAGGGCCCTGCTGTGGGTAGATTATGTTCTCATGAAGGTAAATTCTGAAAAGAGGTACGTTTGCCCACCTTCTCCTCTTGGAGGATGAGCCGATATGGTTCACCCACTGTGAAGAAAATGATTAAGCTGGCGAAGATGATCAACTGCTGGCTACTAAGACTAAGTAGATTGAGGAAAACATGTCAGACGATGAATGTGCACACAATGAGACTTAAAAATATATTGTTTATTTTTCACAGTATAAAAACAAAAGAGAACATCTGCTTTTAACACAACAAACATATGTTGCACAATCGATCCTTTGCTTTTAAAACCATTTGTTGGTCATAACACTAAGTAATTATATATTACTATTGGAGAGACTCAAGGCTTTGTTTAGGAATATTATTCTAATAACCCAATTAAATTTAGATTTTATTTATTCGTAATGAGAAGAAAAGTTTTCAAAATAAAAACCTGAATAAAATCTGAAACAACCTAAAATATACAAATTAAGAAGTTAAATTAATAAAAAGAGTTTTGTTGATTCAAAGCTTTGTATTTAATTTTGTGTCAAGTTTTAAAATTGTTTGTACTAACCGCTGTGTGTTTTGAATTTTAATCACCCAACTAAAGAGGGATGCTTGTAATACCATTCCTCTTATCCACTTATCCAACATATGGTATGTCAGACATCCTTGTATGACAGAACTACTCATTGACCAACTTGTTTTAAGACCACCCGTTTTCGAAACTGTTTTGTTTTGTTAATCAATATTGCCGAGTTCTTGCTGTAAAATTATTCCTTTGTTTTTTAATGTATTGGCCATTTTTTTACAATGAAGCAAGACATGAATAATGAAGATTGAGTTTTCTAAAGTTCTGAAATGACATCCTTTGAGGACATTTTTCTGTTTAAGATAAAAGAAAAAGGTGAATAGAGAGGCTGGGGAACCACAGAAAGGCCTTTTGAGGTCAAAAATTCTGTTATGGAGAGGGCAGTGTGACATGGGTCGTTCTCATGATGAAGCATCCATTTGTCTGCAATGTCTGGTCTCACACGAAAGATTCTTTTTCTGAGCCTTTCAAGGACGTCTTTATAAAAAACTTGGTTAACAGTTTGTCCTGGAGGAACAAAGTCTTTATGGACAATTCCCATTATGTCAAAAAAACAAATCAGCATTGATTTGATTCTCAACTTGCTCATTCGAGCTTTCTTTAGTCGAGGAGAGTTTGCAGTGTGCCACTCCTCACTTTGCCTCTTTGTCTCAGGATTGTGAAAAAATCCATGATACATCACCTGTGATCACACGGCTAAAGAAATTTTGCTCATGCCAGAATCACTAATAGCAGTCACAAAAATCACTTAGTGAACAGAAGGAGTTGAAACTTGCACTGAGCTACAGCAGAATACAGATACACATGCTATATCAAGGACAACTGCACAGAGTTACCAGATCGCTTGCAGTGTTACCAAAATGTGTTTTTGTAGTGTCCTAATGATACCAAAATAAAAGATACTTGATAGTTGCATTTTATTTATTTTTACTTTACTAACCTCGAATCATTGTCTGCTTGATATTATTTGATTATCTATAATATTTTTAATTTAGCATGTTTAAGTATTCATTATTTTACATTTAATTGTTTTTGAGTAATGATTGTTATTAAAATGTTTAACTGAACATTTTGATATTCATTGTCTAGGATGATTATGTTCCAAAATGTGACTTCATTCACATAGCCATTGTATGTGCCGGATACAATGCTAGCAGATCTGTAGTTACCCTCATCAAATCTATTTTGTTTTATCGTAAAAATCCATTATACTTTCATATGATATCTGATTCTGTGGCTCAAGTTATTCTTCAAACATTATTCAACACATGGAGTGTACCACAAGGTATGAGATTTTGTTTTTATAATTGTACTTAATTGAATTATTGAAGCAAGATTATTGTTTATAACAATTTATTTTTTAAATACATTATTCTATTTTTTGTTTTATGTACAAATGTTTTATTGTATAAATCTGGTGCTGTTTTTTCTTTGGTGATGAAATATAGAAAATTAATAAAAACATCTGAATTTTTTCTTTATTATTATAAATTGTTGATCTCTAAATCGAAACCTTCGACGGTTTCTGAATGTTATTTATTACCTTCATGTTATTTATAATATATTAATTAAATTAAAATGTATTGATTCAACTTTGGTTTTGATCATTGTTTGTGCAATAAATTTTTATTAATCACTATTACAAACTATGATATGGCTTACTTGAAGTTAGATAAAGGATATCAAGGTTCATGCAATAAATGGTTATTACTAATGATTTTTTTATAAAAATTTAATCTCCAAAATTTATAAAATAACACATGGGGTTCATGCTTGACTAAAACTTAATTTTAGTAGAAGAACTATAATTATTAAGTGACTGAAGACTGCTGACATGGGGAAGCTATGCTCAGGGGATCACCAATTTCAATGAATCTTTTTTGATGAAAGTAGGTCAAAAAATACGAGACATGTGTTGGAGGGTTCTTGCCAATGCACCCTAAGAGCTGAGGGAAACAAATATTTTACATGATTTTAGACATTTTTTATATTATCATATGGCACCTTTGTTCTAAATGTATTTAACAGTTATTATATACCAATTTATTTGTTGTTTTTTCATGTTGAATAAGAGCAAAAGATTTCTGACTGTATTATATAAGCTTAAATGTATAAAAAATTACAAAAACCAGAAGTCTCTTCAAGGAAACATTACAATAAAAATTTAGTTTAGGAAGAATAAAGTCAGATTTGTTTTAATGTTTACTTTAAATATTTTATATAGGGTATTTCATTTCTGCATATGTCCCATTTTCACAAAATAAATTCATAACTCCTCACAATGTTAACAAAATCCCACTTAACTACTGCCATTGGAAATGTGAATTTCTGCTCTCCTAACCCATATGAAAATCTTGTAGATCTAATGCTTTTGTGTGGGAGAAAAAGCAGTTTCAAATAAAAAAAAATTGCTCTAACTTTTTTTTTGTATATCTCTGGTTCTAATTTGTTTTGTAAGTTACAGTTTGTACCATTTATGGAGTTTAGACGGTCCTAAACGATTCCTAAGTTTCATTGCATATTGGATTTTTTTTTTTATTTGCAAAGCGAAATCCCAAAGCAAGTATTTTTGTTCTGGAACATAAGTAAGGAATAAAAAAAACCATCTATTTTTCAATTTCTATGAAATTTTGATTTTAAGAATTTTTTGAGATGCGAAAAATTAATATCAACTTTATTTCTCCATAAAAAATATATTATCCTACTTTTCTTGGGTTAAACTATTTTGGCAAATGAGTGTAGTAATATACTATTTGATTTGTTTTTGGATGTAGAATAACAAAAAAATATTATCAATTGAAATAAATGAGTTTAAATGCTCAGTAAATCACAAAAACAAAATATCATTTCCTATATACATAGTGGGTAAAAATTTGTTTTCCAAAAAAAGCTATTCATATTTATTATTAGATTCCCTGGGCCATATTGTAATGCCAGTCGGTCTGAATTTTTACAATAATGTACCTACATCAGAGGTTTCTGTTAAATATACTTTGTTTGAACCGGATAGGTAAAATATTTTTTGTTTTTTAATAAATAGTATTAAATATATGTAGAACAAACGTGGTGGCATATGATGATATAAAAGATTTCTAAAATTATCTTAAGTATTTTTTTTCTCAGCTCCTAGACTATATTGGCAAGAATCCTCAGACACTTGTCTAATGTTTTTGGACCTAGTATCACCAAAAAAAAGTTTCATTGAAATTGGTTATCCCACATTCATTGTCTGTCTCTCCTTGTAAGTAAAGTATTTTCTGCATTATCATTTTGATTAGCTATAATTTTTATAAAACTAAAATTTGCTTTTCCTTTTTTTTTAAATGTGTAAGTGAAGTCTATTTTGTTTTATTTATTTTTCTTATCTCTTGTATTGTGAAATTTTGTTAAAAAAAAAATTTTACTTCTTTTCTGATATGAAATTCCAGATAATAAATATTGCTTTATGGTTCTTCTTTTTATATGTTTTTTCTTGTTATTCTTTGAAGAAAACTTTACCATCTTTCAATGTAGCCTTCCTTTATCTTTTTAAGGTAAGCATAAATAGGTTTTGTTATCCCAAATGATGAATAGTATCAAATTCTTTCTATTTTCTTATGACTGAATTTAGTTACAATGTCTCTGAAGCCTATAGCTTATTCTTCCTTTGATATTCAATTTCATTCATCACTTCTATTTATTAGCAAGTATAAAAAAATCCTAGGATTATAATTGCTACTTTTGTCTTGTAACTTAATAGTCATCAACCATTGTAAAACAAAAAGTTAAACATTTTAACATTGTAAAACACTAGGAAACAAGTTTTGTAAAAATAACTAAATTCAGCCTCAATATTTCTGAGAAAAAAAATGCAAATCAAAGAAATAATAAGTGATTCATGGTTTTTCAAGGCTTTACTAAGAAAAGGACTAAGTGCAAAGATAGCAGCCAACTGAATAAATATTCGCAGTGGAATGTGAAGGGGTGTAATTTTCTAATATAGCAGTGCTTAGGTTCAAATGCTTCTATCGTTATGGTTATTTGAAACAACATTATGCTTTGGGTTTTATAGAATAATAAAGGGATTATGCTCTTTGAACTTGTTGCAGATGGGAGGGCTAAGGTCTGTGAGCTTTATACACAACAACTCAATAGAGTGTATCAAGTTTTAAAAGCCAAATATTCTGCTTCAAAGGGCCAGAACAAAGCAGTTAACAATTTTTTTTTTTAAATTAGCTATTATACATCATCTATAGCCCTGACATCGGGCCATCTGGCTTTCGTCTTTTCCTGTCAGTGTCACATTTTTCATATCTCTTTTTGAAAGAACACTCTTCAAAAACTTTCAAGATATGAAATCAAGATGCTAGGAGTTTTTCCTTTGAAATAATAGGAAATAATGGAATATCCAAGTTAGTATTCTATTTTAAGTTTTGAAATAAAATAATGTTATGCAAGATTTTTAGTAACATTCTATGGCATTCATTTATTTTTTTTAAGATTGATTGATCTGTCATTGAATCTGATAGTACTCACTTAAAATTGTTTGGTACTTAAGAAAATGTTGCCATTCAATTCTGATCAGTTACTGAATCACTATACAGCTGATGTCACAACAATGTACAATGTAACAATGTAACAATGTAACAGCTGATGTCACATATCACAACCTTTACTATGTTTTTATTATCAATTCTTCATGTTTAAGATATGATTTTTGTTTACCTCATGGCATAGTTTTGTTTATTTAAACAGAGTTATTTTTATTTTTAATGCTTATATTCAGTTCAAGGTTACTCCCCTAATATAGTTATCACTGGCACCTGCTTATTACCTATTCCATTCATAATTTATGGATTACTCTTAAGAATATTGATATTCAATACTGTACAAATAAGTTTCTGCCATTTGACAAAAGATGGCTCCACGAGGTTTTGTTGAAATTATCATCAGTAAAACATAAACCCATAAGTCTGATCATCTGGTAATAACATAACCTGGAGAAGAAGAAAATTTGTCCCAAATGAAAAATGAACTTGCATTTACATTACAAGTAATTCAACAAGCATTTCATAATGTTTAAAATCGTTGGAAATGATTAAAAGAACAAGAAAATTGGGTTCCATATAAACTGAAGCTGAGAGACATTGAACGCCAATTTTGCATGAGTAAAATGTTTAATCAGAACAGGCCAAGCACTCAAGGAAAAACATGCCCATTAATACTCGGGACATAACAAAATTATTCTCCTACATGATGATGCTCATCCACAATTGCTGCACTGGTCAAAACCTATTTGGAAACACCTAACTGGGTAGTCCTTTTCCGCCCACCACATTCACCATACATTACTCCTTCTGATTATCAATTTTTCTAATCAATTGGATCTGCTCATGCCATTTTTGAGCAATATTTTACATTGTATGAAGATACCAAAAATTGGGTGGATTCGTAGATAGCCTCAAAAGATGAAGAGTTCTTCCAATTTGGTATCTGAATGCTACCAGAAAGATGGGAAAAGATAGTGGCTAGTGATGAGCAATACTTAGAATAAAACATAATGTACAGTTCTTTCAAAATAAATTCCTCATTTTTGTTAGAAAATGGCAGAAACTTATTAGTACTCCAACATTTATGTAAATATTCACTCATTTAATGAAATGATATAATTTCTATTTCTAAATTATTATATAAGTTGTAAGATTTATATACCAATACTCTAGGATTATTTTTCTTAAATAAAGAAACTGAATTTTTTAAATTATATGATATTGCCTCTTTACCATTGGTATATTACTTAATTTTGTGTCTTCCTAATTATAGAAATCATTTCTGCTAAGATTTTATAAAATAATCTGATTATAGTATGTAAGTAAGTTTAGATTTGAATACATTTTTATTTGACCAGTACTTTCTTTTTTTTGTTTCAATTGTCAAAACAAATTGAAACCTTTCTAAACCCCCTGAACCCAAAATTTCATACAAAAATGGAATGGAATTTGACATGTATCATTGCTTGTCAAGCTCATAAGCGATATTTTTTAGCAAAATATCTTACATAAGAGGAACAAATATCAAAATTTAATATACCTAGATGCATTTTCATGCTTTTTAATGTCAATTATCGAGGAATTATTTGATGCTGCTGCGTTAGCTTTTTGTTTTATTTTAGAAAAAGTATGATCATAATACTAGTAGTTATTGCTAATCTGTTATTTAGACTGATGTGACAATAGTAAATAACCTGATCTGACAGGAAACATTGGGCATGGAAAATTAAAGGTGAAAAATTGCTGATTCAAATTATAAACATAAAAACTTTTTGTTATGAGATATAAAAAGGAACTGGGATCGTCAATAATTTCTAAGATAGGAATATTAGAGCTGATTAAGTTATAAGGGGAACGGGGTAGTAGCTGTCTTTCAGGAAGAGAATAATTGAATTTCAAAGAGAATAATTCTAAGTATGTATTAGGACAAGTAGTAAGGAGGGTTGGGATGTTAAAATTTGTTTGTAAAAATGTAAATATTTAATTTTCTAAAATGATCTTTTACAGTTGATGTTGGTTTCTATTTGGCTGATAATATCATTAATGATGTTTCTTGGATACCCAATAAGCATTATTCAGGTGTATATGGATTAATGAAGTTAACTTTACCAAAAGTGCTTCCTGACTCACTTGATAAAGTTATAGTATTAGACACTGATGTTACGTTTGCTACTGATATTGCTGAATTATGGAGTATTTTTTCTAAATTCCAACATAAACAGGTTAATAAAATTTGTTATATTGATTGTTTCTTCTACTTAAACCTGCTTTTACTATTCTTAAATTAAAGTAAAAACTTTTCTTTTCTTTTTTTTAGAGCATTGGGCTTGTTGAAAATCAAAGTGATTGGTACTTAGGAAAGCTTTGGAAAAAACATCGTCCTTGGCCTGCACTTGGCAGAGGGTATGAACTAAATTTTTCTTAAAAAATAAAGTTTATTCATACTATGAATTTTTATTTTCTAGCTCTATATTTCATATAAATATTGTTTGGTGTAGATGTTTGGTCTATTAACTACATACCAAAAACACTTTTTGATTCTTTTTTCTCTAAAGGATTTCTTTTCAAAGGAAGTAGAATTAAAATGGGATGTTCTTAGCTGTGTGGTGATTTATGAGTAGCTACTTGATAGAAGTAGTTAGAAGCTGAGCACGAAAGCAACGTTTTTCTGACAGTTGATTATCATCACTTTTTTTATTATATTAACTTTTCTTTTTAATGTAATGATGTTAAAGATAAGTACCAGTCTGCACATGCACTAGCCAGCATTTGTTCTTGTATTATTTTGTGTCCCACAATAGACTTATTTATAACAGCAATCTAGATAATTGAAAAATCATTTAATCTAGATGAAATATCTAAGTGAAAAACAGTGTCAGTATAATCACAAGTGATACTGTTCACATTAGGACATAAACATGGGTGAGTAATCTCTTATTTATAAATTTCTCAGTGGACATTGAGTGATTACGTTCCTTAAGACTGCCAGTTGCCATAGACTCTGGTAGATAAGAGCTGCTCAGCCTTTAGTCAGTGTCGTGAGGAAAGCCTACGAGGAGGGTCACACTACTCCTCCATACTTCATTACTTAAATAACCATTTTACTTCTTTTCAACATATTATTTTTTTTTCTTTCTCTCTTTTATCTCTATACTCATTAGTATGAAATGAGATATTTTCATATGGTGATGTCTAGTAAAAATAGCACCAAAAGATCTAGAAGCCTGGGAAATAAACCCAGAAACTCTCCAGCTAAACAAAAAGCACGCAAATCACTTTGAATAAAGTAGTTGACCCAGATACATATATATGTACATATACATATATACATAGTAATATATATATATATATATAGTAATATGCTCTTTTTGAGTAAATAGTATATTTTGATGTATTAAAGGTTTTGAATATGTTTTATTTTATGAATCATTTTAATATTGTTCATTTGTTTCGTTGAACCAAAAAGCAAGCTAATAAATTTTCATTGTCTATAATAAATTCGTGATTCAAAACAAAACCAAGATGACGGTACGTATCCTTCAAAAAATCTGTTGAATCAAGGCCATGTTGAGCAGATTCAAATATCATAAAAACTATTTTAACTCTTCCCATCATAATTGAAAATACAGTAAATTTAAGAAAAAATAGAAGTAAAGAAATAGTGCTAAAGAATAATATTCAGAAAGTAAATCAATTGCAAAAATCCCTAACTGTTGTGCAACAATCGATCTTTACATGGAACATCGAGGCAGGTTATGGTTTTTGGCATTCATACGTTGTTTGGACGCGATCGGGAAATGATGTTTCCAGAATGAGGAGGTCCTCATCAATTTCTGTCCAGCAAGGGTGGACATCCTGAAAAAAGAGGGCAACCAAGAGTCACCCAAGAAGAAAAAGGGACTCTTTGTTTGGATCCCTAACAACACACTTTGATGGATGAGAAGTAACTAAAAACTGTAAGAGAACCAATACTTTGGTTTGTTAGTGTTTGTTTACTGAGAGATTGTCAGAGTCAGTGTTAGTTAATAGATGAAATCATCAAAAGAAGAGTTATGAAATTGGTTAGTTTTGTTATACCTAAATTTAAATACATGTGTAAAATAGATATTAATTTAATTAAGTGTTAATAGTAAAAGTGTCTGTTTCTGATTGCCTAGAAACCCACCCTGAGATTAAGAGTCTTTTATATTATCAAATTTAAATAAAATTCTATTATCTATTTAATATTAAAGTTTTTTAATTTGAACCCAAGCTACCTTTTATATTTAAATAAGTTAAAACTATTAAAATTCTTTTTATTTTATTTTAAATAATTTTTGATTATATACAATATATACATATATATGTCAAAGTCGCATCATTGATACAAAATTGATACCAGATACCGCTGATACATACAGAAAAATAATAAAATACTTATCAGAAACAAAAGCCGACTATCACACATAGCAGCTACACCAAAAGAGGGTATCAGAGTAGTCATCAGACAACTACACCCCTCAACATCACCGGAAGCCATCAAAGAAGAACTTACAGCCAAGGGGTACAAAGTACGACAGATAGTGAACATACTAAGATCCACATAGTACAGCAAATAAAATAGCATTGCCTTTGTTCTTCGTTGACCTCAAACAAACACCTGGCATTGAAGAAATTTATAATGTAAGCCGATTATACTACACCAGGGTAGTAGTTGAAAAACCCTACCATAAAAGAACAATAGTTCAATGCCACAGCTGCCAAGAGTATTGCCATCATTTACCAAGGTGTGTCAAGTGTGGCAAACAACAAAAATCCATAGAATGCAGCAAGCCTAGGCAACCACCTGCTGTGTGCACTATGCCATATAGAAGGGCACCCGGCCAACTGCAAGGGGTGTCAGGCCTACAAAAATCTAGCCTCCAGAAAACAAGCAGGTACCAGACAAGAAGATGCAACCAGGCAACACTCAAGAATTGTCAAACCAGGAGTATCCATTGAAATGGCTGGAGAAACAGAACTAGCAACTCAGACCCTGCCACAATCGCAACCTATACCCCATTATCCTCAACCCCAATACCAACATCCTCATGTGTCTGTTCCTCAAACCTCATCCATTTCCCAAAAGTCTTATTATCAGATACCCTGTATCCCCCCTCCTCCTAATGCCACTCATCTCACAAACCTCCTCACTTCTTTCCTATCCAAATTTAGATCTCTTAATACTCCACATATCTCTTTACTTACAAATCTTGTATCCATCCTTATCTCTCTGCCAAGAAACCCTTAAATATCACCAATAAAATCCCTTTCTATTCTCCTTTGGAATGCGAATGGTGTTGAAAACCACGTTAACAAACTAACAGCCTTGATAAAATAATAACATAATAAATAATAAAATAATAACATGATAAAAATATTGACGTAGCTTTAAAACTGAAACTCGACTTACCAGTAGATGACCAATCAAAACACCTCTACCAAATTTATTTAATGGACCACCCAGACAGAACATGGTGCACATGGTGGCATTGCTGTCATTATCCAATGATCCCTTTCACATCGCTTAGTTCCTCTACAAGTCCAAAATTTCATAGCCTTTTCGATCTAAACTTCTCTCTTTCCCATAAAACTTGTAGCGGGTTATTCCTCATCCTGAATTCCCACTTTCTAACCACGATTCAATTCCTTCCTTGATTTTCTTGAACACCATTTCCTCCTAGGTGCATACCTTAATGCAAAAAACCAACAATGGAGAGCTAGAAACACCAATTCCAGTGGACGATGACTCCTGTCTGCCATCAATTCCATACATTGCAACATTATTTGTCCTGGTTCTCCTACATACACAGCCAACCGATCCTAATCGTCACCCTGACCTTCTAGACTTCTTCATACACAAAGGCTTAGGCCTACTACTTCCTTACTAACACTTCCCTTTCATGCCTCGATAACCTATCCTCAGACCATAGTCCACTAATCCTAACCATCTCCATATCACCAATTCCTGTATCTCCTCCACCCTCATTCATAAGGAGCCTAGTAAACTGGAATTTCTTTCATCAAATTCTAACAGACCCAATCGATCTCAAAGTTTCCATAAATAATCCTGAAAACCTAGACGACGCAGTTTATTCCTTTACAACCCTTACCCAACAAGCTGTTGGGTCTGCCTCCTTACCATACAATGTCCCAAAAAAAAAAACCATCACAAATCCTCTACCACAACATCTCAAAGACCTCATCCAAACCAAGTACCAATACAGAACATTGTGGCAACACACTAGATATCCTTCTGATCATCACTTATATAATTATTACAGCAAACTAATAAAGAGAGAATTGGCCATCGATCCCAGACCTTCAATTCCTACCTCTCTTCCCTTTCTACTCACGATAATTCCTTCTGGAACATGACCAAAAAATCCTAAAATCCAAATACATTTCCCACCCCCTCTGACAATATGATAGCACATGGGCAGCATCCGACAAAGATAAAGCCGAAGAGCTAGCCATTCACCTTCCTCACACATTTACTCATAGCTCCTACTTCTCAAATCGCTCCTTTTGATTTTGCAGTGGTTCTGAGTACTCAAATATCTATCTGGTCAAGGCAGGAGTTCCCCAAGGCAGTGTCTCGGGTCCTGTCCTCTACATCCTCTTCACTGCTGACATTCCCTTCAATCCCGACACGTCTCTGGCGACATTTACCAATGATACCGCTATCCTATCCTCCCATCCTGATCCTGTAACAGCCTCATCCAATCTCCAAACACACCTCACCCGGATTGAGCAATGGTGGATAAAAGTTAATGAATCAAGATGCACCCATTATGAAGTGCAGCTTCTGTCCACCTTATTTTTAATAGCATTTTTTTAACCCAAATCCGACACAGTGTGATATCTTGGATTCATCTTAGACATAAGATTCACCTGGAACCAACATACTAGACTTAAAAAACAAAAACTCAACAGACGATTAAGCCAACTATACCGACTGCTCAGCAGGACCTCTCAATGGAAAACAAACCTCTAATTTATAAGACTATACTCAGACCAATCTCGATCTACGGATATGAACTTTGGGGAACAGCTAAACCATTGAACATCAAACATATCCAATCCTTTCAATCCAAAATCCTTAGAACTATAGTCAATGCACCCTATTACGTTTCCAACAGAACACTACACCATGACCTTCATATCCCTTTTGTCCTTGACCTCATACCAACGAAATTCTCAAAATTCCACATAACTCTTTTTAATCATCCGAAATCTTTGGTTCGATCCTTATCCAGTTTCACCCATCCCTACAGTCTACCTCGGAAGTTGCAATGGCAGTGGCCAAGAGACTTATTGTGTAATAAAAATGGACAATTGCAGTTCTGCCAGTGGTCACATGCTCCACTCACATTGAGTGTCAACCT
This sequence comes from Halyomorpha halys, assembly GCF_000696795.3. Taxonomy (NCBI): domain Eukaryota; kingdom Metazoa; phylum Arthropoda; class Insecta; order Hemiptera; family Pentatomidae; genus Halyomorpha; species Halyomorpha halys. The sequence continues at coordinate 172,259 of NW_027106720.1, forward strand.
TGCTCAGCCTCCACTGGCTCATTACCAGTGAAACAGTGAGAGGGATGCACTGGGATCTCAAAGAGCTCTGCTCTACCTCTCATACGTGGGGGATGAAGTGGGCTCAGGGATCCTCAGGTCGATAGTGAAAATATTCACATAAGAGTGTAAATGCGACTCAAGGACTAGATACCATAGACCCCCTTGCTATGGCATGCTAGATATGAATATTTGTAATTAATCACAGAGTTCTTCTCCAACAGTATCGCGTTTATCAATTTACTATGCTATTGTTATGAGGTGGCATACAGGGATTCTTAATTATAAAGTAAAGTCTTGGTTGCATTATTTTATATTTACAATCATATATACATGAGCAAGAATAATATGAGAGAGCATGGTAGATTTATTTCCTTAAAGTTTAATTATTATATTATGAATTGAGAAGTACCAGTTGGGATATTTGTTATTTATATTGACTCTATGTTTATCAATTCTATAATTAATCATCATCCTCTGGGTTTGTTGGCGGCCTCTCCACCCCGAAAAGGGGGCTTCGGTTTTCGACCCCGGTCAACAGCCTCGGGCCTTTCTCTAAAGCAGTGGTTCCCAAACTTTTTTTTCCCATAGTATCTTTTTTTGGGATAAAAAAATTTGCTGTACTCTTATTGGGCTAAAAAAAATTTTGTCGGACCCTTATCGAACTAAAAAAATATAAAAATTGTCACTCAATTATTCTTAGGTTGTATGTAGGAAAATATGAAAAAACTGCATTGTAAAACTGAAATAAAATGCATATTTGTTATTTTTATTTTAATTTTGTTTTAAAGCACCCACTTTGGAAACTGCTGCTCTAAATTACCTTTAATTTTGTTGAATTTGATAAATAATAAAAGGAGAAAAAAGGAAAAATTGTGACAGGAATTTGAATCAGAAAAGCCAGGACTACCCAATCTCTTCCGATCGTATTCACAAAACCCTTTATCGTCATATTTTGTTATTGTTATATTTTATATTATTAACAGGAACAAAGGTGATATTGATTATTTTCACCTTGAGAAACCTCTTAAAATATGAATTTTTAATCGTGAAACGTCAGGTAACCAGAATTACAGCAAAGCTCTAAAGCAGAAAGGAATAAGGTGAGGTTGAAGCCCAGTTATAGTTATAAGTTATAGCCCAGTTCTTCTCAACGATATGAAGAGCTTTGATTGATTGATTTGAAAGGAGGTTAAGATAAAGTTATGAGGTATGTTGAAGGATTGTAATAGTTCTTTAAGGTGGAAGGAATTACGGATATCATAAGGGTTATTATGGCTGAGGATTTGAAGGGTAGGAAGAAGAAATTTACTAAGTTTAGAAGAGGGATCGTTGATATTAGAAATTATTGGGCGAAGGGGGTTACCAGGTTTATGGATTTTAGGGAGTCCATATAAGTGGGGGCTAAAGAATTATAAGAAATAAGGTTAAGGTGTGAGGCTCAGTAGATTGACGTGGGCAGGGCATGTTGCTCGGATGGTTGAGGGTGATCTGCCAAGGAAAATAGTGACCGAGGTACTACATGGAGGCAGAGGAAGACCACGCCTTCGATGGAGTGATGGTGTGAGTTTTCGTAATGATTGGTTGAGGCTGATGCAGGAGGCCAGGACTCGACATCGAGTTGTGGAGCCGAATCATAAAAAAAAAAAAAAGAGGTTAATGTAGTTGCGGTGGTTAATCTGATTTGTTTCAAGAAGGTTTCTTAGGAGTATGGAGGAACTGGAGCATAAGTGAGCAAGTTTGGTCTCGAGTGGTAGGTTTGTAAGTAGTTGTGGTAGACAGAAGGATGTTGTTGTTGTCTGGGGCTTTAGGGCGTAAAACCCTGAGGTCATCAACGCCCATATTTGACAGAAGGATGTGAATTTTGTCAAAATATTCAGATTTGTCCAAAACCACAGTCGAGTTACCTTTGTCAGCTTTAGTGATAATAAGTTGGTCTTTAGATTTGATAAAGGAGCGGGTGAAAGAAAGGTCTTTAAAAAATAAGGGAGAAAGAATGGAAGAACGGAGTGGGGGGTGTGGGAGGAGGGGGTTGGAAATTATGTTACAAATGCGCATACGAGAAAGCTCCCTGTCTTCTTCAGAAATACTAAAAAGATCGTCTCAATAAATAAATTCTAAATCAATAATTAGAGAAGGTATAAGGTGAGAAACATTTGAAGGTGTAGAGAAATTAGGACCTAACTTAAAATGTTGACAACATTGGGGGGAGGGGATAGTGGTGGAAGATATGTTATGAACCCAATCTTCACTACCTTTGGGGTAGATTTTATTATTTAAAGAAGATTGGTAAGTATTATAAAATTTGGAAATTAGGGAACATTTTTTATTTAATTTGATAGATAAATAGATTTTTGGGAAGAACTGGACCGTCTTCATATCGTTGAGAACTGGACTATAATTCAACCTCAAACCACGCTTAACCTCACCTCATTTCTTTCTGCTTTAGAACTTTCCATGAATTTTTATAGTAAGTGAAAGTTGTATGGAGAGTGCAATGCACCAGATTTTTTGGGATACTTTATGTATTTTAATTCCTTAGAATTGTATTCATTGTATTTCTTTACTTATTTAGAGTATGTTTTTGAAACAAAGAATTTCTACCTACCAAATCATTTATGATGGTGGCTAAAGACTTTCATACATCTGAATGATGTTTGATGTGTTTATTGCAAGCTACTCATAACGCTAAGTGGGCAGCAACCTGATTCCTTATAAGAAAAAAATGCTTTGTATTTTGTTGGCATTTTACCTATGATACAACTATTGCCCCACATAAACTTTATACATGTAGCTGTCTAAAAAAATCTGATACTGGTGATTAAACCACCAAATTTTTGCAATTTTGGGTTAATTAGTCCTGAACTTTATTTTTTTTTTAAATTCATGTCATGAATTTAAAAAAAAAATAATTCTTTGGTAAAAAAAAAAATTGTTTACTTCTGATTAATACTATTATTCATTTTCAGTTATAACACTGGCGTTATTCTCTTAGATTTAAAACAGTTACGTGATGAAGGATGGGGTCAACTGTGGAGACAGATAGCTGAAAAGGATTTGATGACGCATTACACGACCAGTCTTGCTGATCAAGACATATTCAATGCAATTATAAAACAACATCCATATTTAGTCTATAAATTACCCTGCCAGTGGAATGTACAATTAAGTGACAATACTAGAAGTGAATTATGCTATACTGAAGTTACAGACTTAAAGGTATCAAGTTTCTAAATATATACAAAATATAATACTTCAAACTGATGTAAAAAAATAAAAGTTTTCCATAAATAATAATGGTAATTTTTCAAAATAATTAATGAATTAATCAGTCTTTTTACTTTGCTCCATTTATATCATGCAGAGGAATCAAGTAATGTTGTTTGGCCTTTTATCACCTACAAAGCTATTTCATTTGTTAGAGTGGTTTTCCCTTCTTGCATTTTATACTGAAACGAAATTGTATGTCTATTGCAGGTGTGATGAGAATTCATTACTGTTGTGATTTCACTATGCTTATTCATTCAATTACAATGAACCATACGAGCTATAATTTTTCTTGAAATTTCTTTGATTCAGGAATTTGTTAAACATTTTGGTTTATGAGTGTGTGCGTCCACCTGTCTGTGTTAAGGTTCTGTCTGAGGAAGTAGCTTAGAAACAATTTACTGCTAATTTTTTCCTTCTAGACTAAAGAGGGGTGGGCCTGTTCCTGAATATATGCTGAGAATGAGATGGTTAGAAACACACTAGTTGGTAAATGGGGACATTTAGTTTTTTTCAAAGGTCTTAAAGGTCAATGGAAAGGGAACAGTTATTGATTGTATTAATAGTATCCTGTAATTAACGTTGTATTGTGACAATGTTCTCAGATGGACAAATAATGGTTAGATTGTTGGACAATTATAGGCTTCATACTTCTTGGTTAGTTAAGCCTGAAATCATTTATTTATTTTATTACAAGGCAGAATAGAGGTTGGTGACGGCTGGTTGGCACCCGATATTTTCTGTTTTTCAAATAAGAATTATCTCTGAAAAGTTTACTATCATTTCCTAATAATTGTGGTCAAGGCTAGGTGTAAATCCTTTAGCCATGTTTAAGATATTTTTGAATTCTTACCTTGAAAAAATTTGAATTCTCTCTCTCTCTCTCTCTCTCTCTCTCTCACACACACACACACACACACACACACACACACACACACACACACACACACACACACACACACTCACTCATTTTTCTTCCCTGCATGTAGTCTATGTATTAATAACTTTTTGGTCTCATATTCAGTCCTATTTTTGTGTTTTACAACCATTATCATATGTTGTAGGTCATCCATTGGAATTCTCCTAAAAAATTAAAAGTAAAAAATAAACATGTGGAATTTTTTAGAAATTTATACCTAACGTTTTTAGAATATGATGGTTATCTGTTGCGCCGTGAATTATTTAGTTGTAACATCTCCAGAACAACTCATAAGCAAAGAGAATTGAGTAAGGTAAAACATTTTAATTGCTTAAATATTATTTTATAAATCAATTGAATATTTTATCCCTTATATATTAGTAGCATTGCATCACACTATAGTCCACTTACATATTACCTTATGGTATTTCCAGCTCTTTTAATCTCCCCCCACCATATCACACTGAGTATGATCCCCTTCCACTCTGTCACCTGACACCATTAAATGTTTGTTATGTAGGATGAAATAACAGACATTGTGTATAACCTAATGTCAAATGTTTTCAAATTCCCATATCCTTATTACAGTTTGATGTAATCCCACTCCCTATTGTTTACTTTTTATGTGTTATATGGTACTTGTTTTGTTTTTAGTTAAATGAAGAGGACCCTTGTTATGATTTTAGAAGAGCCTGTTTAAATAATTTTAGAACACATTTATATTTTTTACATTATGACTATGAGCCAAGCCCCGAAGGGAATGATGTTACACTTGTTGCTCAGCTCTCAATGGATCGCCTTCAGATGGTAGAGATGATGTGTAAACATTGGGATGGTAAGACATTTAATTTATTTAAATAATATGAAATTATTAGTAATTTTTATTCTGAAAGTGATTATGGCCTTAAAATAAAAAAATGAACATAATTATGTGCATAGAATTTAATTAATATAGTTTCTTTAATGTCTAATGACCACTAAATAGATATATACATATTTATATTTGTTTACTATTCTTGTGGCGGCAGTGGGGGTTCAAAAGCGAACTTACCAATACTACCGGCCACTATTAAATTAAAAAAAAATAGTATTAAATAAATCTTTATTAATTATTTAACAAAAATAAATCCCAAATAGCAACATATTTGCCTAAATAAAAGATGTATCTCTATAGGTTATATAAATTAACAAAAGAAATTAAAGAAAAATAAAATTAATTGAAATAAAACAAAATGCTCCCTATAG
>NW_027106720.1:178352-210817 GCF_000696795.3 Halyomorpha halys
TGTGTCTATCGGCACGTAAATATATATGAGTATATATTTACGTATATGAGTACGTTTATAACAACTAATAAAAAAATATGTTTCCTCTTTCCTTCTTACGGTGGCCACAACAATTCTATTCACTCGATACTACAACTTGGATGTAGAATCCTGGCCTACTTCATCAATTTCCTTCAATTGTTCTGATGTTATGCTGCTTCCATCAGTAAACTTTTGTTCCTTTAGAATAAACCAACTTTATTAAACAATCATTCTTTCACAGAATTTATAATTATGAGAGATAGTTGACAATAAATATGTTACACCAACTTATTTGTGTTTCATTTTGACTGCACCCCCAACCATCTTCTCCTTGTGCTTTCACAGAATTGTGGGTTAGATTATCTCCATTTTAATTATAATTAATATTGTAAAATAATAAACCAATATGAGAGTAAACAACTAAATGAATACAATATTCATATTTTTGTACAGTTTAGACTTACACATCAAAGTTGATGCATATTTCCACACATACATTTGTGTATATTTTACTAATTGTTGAAAAAGTATGTAGCTATTATTGAATTAAATTATTCAAAATTCACTATGTAAACTCAGAAGATAATGATTTTATTTGTATTTCAAACGATTTAAGTTAATTATTACTAAATGAAATTTAATTTTTCTGAATATATCAATTTTAGAGTAATAAAAATAGTTACTTTATATCCTATGGTTTCCATTTTATATTTAGTTGTACAAAATAGTAATGTCTCTAATATTCTCATGTTAAATCTAGTATTTAGTAATATCTACTTTATATAATATATCCATTTACACATTATTAAATAAACTATATTGTAATTCATTATTTTATATTAAACTGTAATTTTTTTTTTTATAGGTCCTATTTCCTTAACACTTTATATGTCTGATACTGAAGCACAACAATTTTTAAGTTATGCATTGGGTTCAGAAATTCTTAGTAACAGGAAAGATATTGGATATCATGTTGTTTATAAAGAAGGGGTAGGTAAGATTCTGTTCATATCTAACAGAATAGTTATTTGTTTTCAAGGACCTATTTAATTTTGTTAGTGTTTTGGAGAGAAATCCAGAGTGTAAAGAAACTCAAAAAATAATTATTGAGAAAAACCTTCTTACTAAAGCCTTTCCTAGAAAATGCATCTCTTCTGATTGTCTGTTTATATACATAAGTATTATTATATTAAGGATATTGAAAAACAAGAGACACATTAGCCTTTTTGTGTAAAATATCTGCTATTTATTACCTTGTTAACCTCAGCATATATATTATATTTTAAATATTACATTTTAAACTACTCCGCAATGCAACCCAATTAGCAGTTTGACGTGCTAAATCCCTTCACATTCATCACATACTCTCCAATGCCCCTGATCCCAAATCCAAGTGAAAAATACTCAGAAATTTATTCCTATCAGAATCCAATAACCTGAGCTCTCTTCCAGTAACACCTAACGATCTCAACAACCATTTCACATGCCATGCTGCTGATCCATCAATCTTTCCTGATATTCTAGACAACACCTTCAATCCAGAAAAATTCATTTTCTCCCACATATCTTACGAAAACTACTACCACCATTCTAGGATCCCATACCAACGATCATGGACCAGATAACATTCCTGTTAAATTGATTAAATCCTGTCTCCCAGTCCTTATTCCCGTACTCATCATATATACAATTTTTCCTTGCAAAATGCCACATTTCCTTCTCATTGGACAATCGCTTTAGATTGACCATTAAATAAAATACCAAATCCTTCTTCACCTAATGACTTCCGCCCTATTTCTCTCCTCTCCACTATTTTAAAACCTCTAGAACGTCTTGTTCAAAACTAACTCTCAAACTTCCTAGAAGAACATTCCTTCATCAATCTCCTCCTTACCAAACTACGAAATCTTCCTCCATCCAACATTTTTTTTTTCCTCTATCCAACAGAGCTTTGCGCTGGTTTCAATCTTTCCTGTCCGATCGTTCCCAGTACGTAGTGGTTCCTTGGTAAACCTCCATCAATGACTCGATCCCTCACCTGTGGTGTCCCTCAGGGTTCATCGCTATCCCGTACCCTTTTCGCTATCTACATCAATGACCTTTCCATCTCTATCCAACATTCTCAATACCATTTGTACTCAGATGATTTCCAAATTTACCTTTCCTTCCCACCTTCTGACGTATTAGTTGCTACGGAGATGTGGTTAACGGGGTGTCTCTGGGGATCTCAAAGCAAAATTAAAACGTTTAAATAATTGCTTTGTACAATTCATCTTTGGGGTCCCCAGGAACACCTCTCACCCGATTTTATGAAGAGTTGAAGTGGCTTTACCCGTCCTTCCATCTTAAATATTTTCTTGCTTCCTTCCTCTACCAAGTTATCCAATCCTGTCCATCATACATCTCTGATATCTTTCAATTTAAATCCTCAGTACATTCCTGCAATACCCGCTCACGACCTTCAGACTTATATGTGACTGCCCATCGAATCGCAGCCTTTGGTAGATCTTTCCTCATCCATTCCTCTTCTCTATGGTATTATATTCGTAGTTCTAATACCCTTCCAATCTTCAAATCCCGTATCTTCGACTACCTTCTGTCCACCTAATTCCAGAAGAATAGCAATTGAAAGTTTCAAAAAACTTTATATATTTTTTGTATTTTATGTCTCAAATTTTCGTTTATTATTGTAAATAAGTACATTAGCAGAAATTGTATCTTTTCATTTATTATTTTTTAGTTTAATTGTATTTGATTTTTTTATCATTTTTTTTCCTTTTTAGTTATTATCAGAAGTCATCTTATGTTTAATTTTATTTGTTGTATCATTATTTTATATATTCTGTTAATTATTGTTGTTTATTTGTATCTTTTCGAATTCATTGTTTTATTTTATTTTATGACGTTTTGTAATTTCATCTCTATTTTGTAATTTCATCTTAATTCTAAGGCTCTAAAGCCTAAATTTGATGCCTGTTTATTATTCTAAAGGTATCAATCCCAGAATAAATAAAGATTATTATTATTATTATTATTATATTTAGACAGGTTAAGATTTGAAACGGTTTTTCAAATTTAGTCAGTCAAACAAATTTTTCTTTTGTAAGTTAAGACCTTTCAGTTTGAATATTTTAGTTGTGATGATAGATTTAATCCTAAATTAAAACTGAATAAAAAACTGTCGGTTAATCTAGAGAACTGACTGGTTAAGTGGGGTCCTACTGTGTTTTTAAATTGATATTTCTCAAACACTGAATTTTTGTGGTATTATTTTTGTTATGGAGTTGTGATATTGTAGAAAAAAAAATTCCTATTTCACATATTTATTGTATTTTTTTGTTTGTTTCAGAACTTTTACCCAGTAAATTTTCTGCGCAATGTAGCCCTGCAGCAGGTTAACACTCCCTATGTATTCTTAACAGATATTGATTTTCTTCCAATGTTTGGACTTTATGGTTACTTAAAAAAATCTGTGCAAGTTTTGAACTTGGAATCTTCAAAAAAGGTGTGGTGTATACATTTGATGCTGAATGAATGACTAATAAAAATTACCTTTATCCTTTAAAATACTAAATTTATTTTACAATTATTTATTTCTCAATTTATTACTTTTTAAACATTCTGTATGTATTAATTTTGAAATTTTATGGTATTTTGAGAACACAATAATTAAAATTTATTCTGTGTTTTGATTTTAGGCTTTAGTTGTTCCTGCATTTGAAACTCAACGTTACCGTACTACATTTCCTCGAAGTAAAGCTGAACTGATTAGGATGCTAGATATGGGCACTTTGTTTACATTTCGTTATCATGTTTGGCCCAAAGGACATGCCCCTACTAATTATGTTAAATGGCGTTCAGCTACTAAGTCTTATCGGGTAATTTTATTTTATAATTTTCCTTAATTTAATTTTTAAGTATTGTTTTATAACAAAGATTAGTGTTCAATCAGCTTCTATGGTTTATTAATTAAATTTTATGAATACATATTTTTGAATTTGGTTTCAGGTTCAGTGGGAACCTGATTATGAACCCTATATTGTTGTGCGAAAAAATACTGTTCCAGAATATGATACTCGGTTTGTTGGCTTTGGTTGGAATAAAGTTTCTCATATTATGGAATTAGAAGCTCAAGGATATTCATTTATTGTACTTCCAAATGCATTCATAATTCATATGCCTCATGCCCCTAGTTTTGATATTGCCAAATTCAGAGGATCAGCCCAATACCGTCGGTAAGAATATTTTGAAGATATTTTTATCTTCAATTTACGGTTTTTATTTATTTTTTTATTGTTACAGGTGCTTAAAAATTTTGAAAAATGAGTTTGTGAAAGATTTAGAAAATCGTTATTCAAGAGTATTTGAGACAGAAGGGAATTAAATCGTTCTAAATTCATGAATTCAGAAGTTTTTATTAAATTAATTACATGGAAAATATCAAATGTAATTTTACTACAACATTTTATTTACATTATTAAGAAAGATGTAATTTCACTAATGAAGTTTGCATCGGAATATTTCTGCTTGAACAATATAATTTGAATTGTTCTATCGCCTTAATTTTAAACATTGTTCCTATTTTTACTTAATATCTGTTTTATTTTTATTTTCTGTGAAACAAGGCTGTTTAAAAATGTTCAAATTCTATGTGTCAACATTTGTAAACTTTATCAAAATCTTTTGTAATAATATCTAAAAGCATGATTTGAATTGGCGTATACTTAAAAATTGTGTTTTTTAGAGAAAAAAAATGTTATTATTTGTATATTTGTGTTGTTATTTTTAACTTTAAACCATTTTTCTTTATTTATTTAATTTTTAAATCAAATAAACTCTGGTTACCCAGTTTATTATTATTTTTATCCGGTTTTTCTCGCCATTGCGGGTTGAATATCTGAGGTGGTGGGCCTAGAAGTCCAACCACCTTAATATTTTATTTTTTTTTTTTCATATATTTAAAATTTTTCGCACTATACGTGCAGTGTCTAAGAGAACTAACTGTTGAGCCCCTCTTAGCACGTCCATAGGTACTCCCAGACCATTCATGCCTGCCACTGTTGATTTTGGTATGAGACCATTCGTTGATATCATGAATGGAGTTGTGGTAACACCTTCCAATTTATATATTTCTTTCAATTCTATCGCCAATTCCTGGTATTTCCTCAGTTTTTCTCCCACAGTGGAGCTTATATTATTATCATTGGGAATCCCAACATCAATAAGTTCCGCTTTCTATTTTCTTAGGTCTATAAGGTGGATGTCTGGCTTATTATGGCGTACTGTATGGTCTGTAAAAATTTATTCATCCCAGTATAGCCTGAGAAAACCTTTTTGGAGGAGTTTATTTGGGTGGTACTTGTAATAAGGCCTCTTATCTTCAATTAGGTTGTACTTCACAGCCAGAGCCTGATGCAAAATTTTGGCCACATTGTTATGCCTCTTCAGACATTCAGTACCAGCCAGCACTCCACATCCTCCAGTGATATGTTGAATTGATTCGAGCATTACTGAGCATAATCGATTGAAAACTTATCTGGTGCTGTTGCGTCTTTTAACACATGCTTCCTATATGATCTCGTGGCAATCACTTCATCTTGGATAGCAACCACAAATCCCTCTGTCTCGGAGAATAGCCTTCCAGCTTTTAACCGTTCAACTGACCTCTCTTTATCTATGGAGGCTTTGTTCAGTTGGCTATAGAATCTCTCATGCAGAGACTTGCTTTTCCATTCTGCCAGTCGTTCATTTTGTGATACGATTGTTGATTCAACACCTTTGCTCAGATTAAGTGCAGTTAAACCAGAGTCCATCCTTGTGATGCGAGATAAACCCCTGTTGTTTTTGAGAGAAAGTATTGCCATAGGGTCTCTTCCTGTTTGCGGCAAGCTTCTTCAATATTTAACAATCCACGTCCTCCTTCTTTTCTAGGTAAATACAGACGAGCTTTAGATGATGATATTGGGTGGTGGGTCCGTTCTTGTGTTAGAGTTGTTCGTACAAGGTGGTCCATCTCCTGTAGGCTTGTATTTGACTATTGTACTATGGCGAAGCTATAACTAAGAGCTGGTATAGCCCAGGTGTTGATGGCCTTGATTTTTTGCTTCCCAGTTAGTTGGGTTTTGAGCACTTTTCATTGCCTAATTTTGAGCATTGTTAGAAATTCTTGTTGCATATATTTTCGAGATATTTTAAGATGCTTTTGCATGCCCAAATATTTATATAATTTATTAGCTTCAAGTGGTATCTAATTCCTGGTGGTATCTAAATTCAATTGCCAATTCCTGGTATTTCCCCAGCTTTTCTCCATAATGATGGTCGTTCCCGAAGCAGTATTCCCTTAAGCATAATGTGCACGGTCAAAAGTGATTGACTCAGTCTAGTTGCAATATCTTCTAGTTGTCATCTACTTGGTTCTCTGCACCTTCACCACAGGCTCATGTACTTGCTATACCAATTTCTGGACCCGTTATTGCACTCATCGCTCGGTCAGGTGGCTCGACATCTCTTTCTGTGGCCATCAACATACGAAGTTCGTCTTTAAGTTGTTGGAGGTCATTCGAAGATAGAAACTTTCTCGTCAGCATTACTCTGACCTGATCACTTAGTCTCTGTGTGCCTATGTCAATATCTGGAAAGGACTCACACCAGTATCTCTGTATACGGTTGAGATATCCTGTTTTGTTTTTCTAGTTTCTAGTTTTGTTGCCAAGAAGTATTCCTGGATGACAGCCTTATTCATATATGGCGTCCATTTCATCCTCTTTGCATTTGTTATACAGGCTGTATTTTTTTATATGTCTGATATATTGGATCTTATATTTATAGAGGTGCTCGAGAGACTTATGATCCAAATGAATCATTAACTCTCTCCTATACAGTTGAGATGTGAGGTGGTAGCATGTCCATATTATAGCAATACATTCTTTTCCAGTTCTGTTATAATTCAATTCTCATTTATTTAATGTTCATGGTGAAGATAAGGTGAATTATTTCGAATCTATTGTAACTCAGCTCCTATGTAGGGCTAAATTATTTGCATCTTTCATCCGCATGAATTCTTTTTTAAAATCAAGCATTTGAATTATGGGGAGAGTTGTTTATTATTTCTTTCAATTTTTTGAACCATTAGTGGAGAATTTTCATTTAACTTTAATTTAGACTTTAGAGCTCAGGAAAGAAATCTATGGGAATTGAGCACTTAGGACTTTGATCATATTTCATATAGTGCAGAGAGAAAAAGAGAGCTAAGTGTCTAATAGGATAGGTTTTATATACTTTATTGGAAACATCTTGATTTTCTCACCTTCTCCAGGGTACCCAACTCTAGAATTCCTAATGGAATGGGATGGGGTATACTTTAGGACGTTTTCTTTTAAAAAATTGAATTTTAAAATGACTTGATACTTGCAAAATTTCTATCAATATGGACGTTATAGTTTACTAAATTATTTTTTAAAAAACTCCTTGAATATTAACAGAGGCACCAACCAAATCATAATTTGGTGTAACTTAAGGAGACCATTATTTTAAGTGCTGACTTATTTTGACTATTATTGATCATTATTTCTTACCTAATTGAAACAAAATCAAACAGAAATTGCTACAAAATTAGTAAAAATTTAAGAGCAGTTTCCAAGATTATTAATCAAAGGAGTTTTCCTTAAAGATTAACTTCTCCTGGAAGTCTATGCACTGTAAATTAAGCCAGAAACAATCCGTGATGTTTACTACTGAATAGAATAGAAGAAAAAAAAATGTTCAGGAACTAGGCATAAATAAAAACAACGTATCAGGAGGCCACATTGATAAGATAAATCAGTATGTATCTTATCCATATAATAAAAATATGGTATAAAGGTAAGCAACAAAAAAGAAGTTCTTATTGTGAGATGAACAAAAAAAAGGAAATTAAATATACACATTGATTAATCATACACAATGTACACGAATCACATACAACATAGCTTACAGATTTTTTTTTTTTTTTTTATGAGGTTCAGTGGGAATCTTCAAAAGACATGGAATGGCCAGTATGTTTTCTTCGCATGGGTTTCATGTTTCCATGCTAGTCACGCCTTCTAGCCCTCTCTTCCGTTATCAACCTATTAAGGACAACTGGTGAATCTCTTCGCTGCGTCCCAATGCTGATCTGAGTGCAGCATATGACTCACTAAGTTTTCTGGTGTGATGCTTTCTCCACTCAATCTTTCCAACTGGCTTTTTTCACGAAAAACATGTGCTCCGCTGTTTCCTCGATAGTCTGCCACGCAGGGCATTTTGTGGTGTAGTCCAGTTTAAATTAGTACTAGTAGGCTCTAAAGTATCCATGTCTGGTCAATAATTGGGTTACATAGAAATCTACTTCACCATGCCGACGACCATACCACAAACCAACAACAGGTATTAATCTGCGAGTCCACCTCCCAGAATCTGCAGCCTCCCAACTAATATACAGGTCCATCTTGCAGTGTTAAAAGCATTCTTTACATCTAGAGTAATGATTGCTGCATAACATTTAGCACTTCTCCTCCACCTTGCTCCTGCAATCGCTGTACGTGCTGTATGGACTATTAATCCAATAGCATCTACATTGGATCGCTCTTAACGAAATCCATATTGAGCCCTTCAGAGGTTATTTACTCGCTCCGTAAACTATTGTAGCCCGAGGGAAAGGATTTTCTCGAATGCTTCACCTATAGTATCCAATAAACAAATTGGTCAACAGGTTGACGGGTCTTCTAGTCTTCCTTACCCTTTGGGATAAGTACAAGGCGTTATCTCTTGTAAGGTTTCGGAATTGAAGCTTCACGAATGCAGGAATTGAAGAGTTCGAGGAAAAGATCCCGCCGTTTTCTAAGAGCCACATTTGTAATTCCGTCCAGTCCCAGTGTCCTGCCATGTTGTTGGTCTGAGGTGATGTCCTCTATCAGTTTCTGCGTGATTTGTGGAAAATCAGTTCTTTATGTGTTGTCAATACATCCTATATAGCTTATAGAGTGTGTGTGCGTGCGTTTATGCGCGCGCGTGCGTGTGTTTTAAATTACCACAACCAAACTTTTATAATATTAATTATATATTTTTCCTCAAGGTAGTATCCTTGGTCCCATCCTCTACACCGTCTATACTGTTGACATTCCTACCAATCCTAACACTATTCTCACTACGTATGCCGATGACACATGTGTGCTCGCTGTTAATAATAACCCATTAATCGTATCCCAAAATCTCCAAACCCATATCACAGCCCTCGAAGAATGGTGTCGTAATTGGAGGATTAAGATAAATTCCAACAAATCCCATCAAATCACCTTTACCCTTCGCCGTGAACCTACTGACTGCCCTACAGTTTCATTTAATGATGTTACTCTTACCCCTGTCGAACAGATTCGCTGCCTTGGACTACATTTGGACAAACAATTAACCTGGAATACTCACACAAGACTGAAAAGACAGGAAAGTGCACGTCGATTTCGACTATTACAGCACTTACTAAACAAACGTTCTAAACTTCCAACACATTACAAAAGACTGATCTACATGACTGTAATAAGGCCAATCTGGACATACGGAGTTGAGTTTTGGGACTGCAAAAAACCTTCGAGTTCCTCGCATATCCAATCCTTACAATCTAAAATCCCTCGTAAAATCCTCAATGCTCCTTACTTTGTCACAAATAAAATCATACATAAAGACCTTAATGTTCCCTATATAACCGATCTAGCCCGAACCAGATATCATTTCTTCCATTATAAACTCTCTAACTACTCAAACCCACTTGTTTCTAATCTTGCATCCTCTTCCATTCCTAACAATCCTCCGAGGCGCCTGAAAAGAAGATGGCCACGAGACGAGCTAATGTAAAATGTCATTAGAGTGCTACCAATGGGTAGTTTCTCTACACGCCTGTAACACTCCAATTTAACTTAGATCAGATTTACTAAATGTATTATAATGTACAGTTGTAAATAGCAATAAATAAATATTTTAAAAAAATATATATTTAATGCGAAGGGGTTTAGGATTATGGATGTAATAAGGGTTTATGGAAATATTAATATTAATCATGGGAAAAAATAAAAACAGTATTTAATGTAGATCATTGAATGGTCCCCACCCTTCCAGCAGCGCACTTTACTAGCAGAAAACCTCACTTACTTTATTTTACCTGTTGCTCTATTCTTGCGGACGGGTCTTTTAGTATTAAAAATCTTCCTTTGGTGAGATATTCCTGGTGAAAGTTGTTCTGCCAACCAATATCCTGGATGAAGAAATCCCTCTTGACCTTTCTTTTCTGTATCCCACGGAGACAGCCTAAGAAAACGAGCGATAACAGGATACGGTCGTGGAGCAACTTTTTCTGCTGAGATATCCCAAGTCCCAGGTTGGTAGAACAAGCTGCCCTGCTAAGCCTTATTCTGACCTACTTGGAGTTTGCTCACTTCAGATTTAAGGACATTTTTTTGTGTAGTGGGATTCTCCAAATACTCAGCTTTGCCCTCGAGATAGTCAACTGTTGGTTAAGTCTCTCATTCAGCTCAAAACTGAATTTTTTTAAAGAAACTTAAAATGCCCTTATTCACGAGAGTGCCGAGGTCATTCTTCGCGCAGAGTTTTTTTAGGTGGCTCACTGGTATTCGGTATTATAATTATTAATCTGGTACTACGGTCCTACAAGAATCCGGGTCTCCTCCACCACAGCCAACCAATCTCCTCGATCTCTTGCTCTCCTTCTCTCTCCATATTTGAACATCTAGCCGCCTCAGATCCTCTTTCACATTATCCAGCCACCTGATCCGGGGTGTTCTGTTCGTTTTCCATCCGATTTCCCACAGAGCGTCTTCTTGGGTATTAATGTTGGACAATGCCAGTTGTCAATGTTATTTAATTCTCTAAAGGCGCTGTTACACATCTGTTAAACTATGGCAAAATTGTAAATGGGTGATTTGGTTTTGCTTTGAATTTGAGGCCGACCCGTCGAATGTTGGTTTCTGGAAGCAAATAATTCACACGTTTGTGGTCGGTATTGTTTTAGAACTGGCAACAGATAAATATTTATGCTCTCCGTGTTTTAATTAATTAAAGATTTCCTCAACCTTCGTAATCTATCTTTTCAATTAACTTGAACAGTTTATGTTTTATTTAGTGTAGCACAAATATTCATTAATAAAGATATCATATGTCTGGGTAATTAAATTAATAAATATCTGGTAGAAATTACTGAACGAAAGTTGAATTTATTAACTATTTATTACCTAATTCATCTATAGCAGCCCGGATGCAATGGCATTTTAGCCCGGGCATAATTCTTTGGAAAAAAAAGGATAACTTGAACAATCATTGAACTATATTTGATATTTTATCAACTAAGTATACTAACTAAAATGATCTTATTAATAACTGAAAAATTAACGAAAACCATTAGAATGCATCACTTGTTTATTACAATATTTACACTAACTGGATTAGGGATCACTGACTTCTGCCCCTTATCCTTCATTTCATCACAAAACCTTGTAGTGAGTAGGTGGCCGACGCACTCGTTGAGGTTGACTTCTTAGTTGAGGGTGTTGTTCTGGTTCAGGTAAATCACTAGCTTCCATGTCTGGATCCGGTTCTGACGGAATTAACGCATCTGGACTCATAGACTCTCGAGCTGAACTTCTTGGAATACTCTTGAATCTTGGAGCTAGACTCCATGGTATGTCAAATGACTGGTATGGACCAAATATTATTTGCTTTTTAGGTTTGGGAACCAATGCAGATCTCAGCTGATTGATGTGTCTTTTAATAGATCTTCCTGAATCTAGGAAATCTTGGTAATGACGAGTGCCCAATTTTCTTTGTATTTCTCCAAATTGCTATACTTTTGTATTGTTTATATACAATCGAACTTGGGTTCTCTCTCCCACTTCGTAAGACCTGCCGGAATTTGAAGAGATCTTTGAAGTCTGTGGTGTGTATGGGAAAATTGCATCCAAACGGATTATCATCTTGCGATGAAGATACATTTCAGCTGGAGATTTTCCGCAAGCAAGAGGTGTTGCTCTGTATCGGAAAAGAATTTTCTGTATCTTTTCTTTAATGGGGCAGGTCCCATTTGCTGCCGACTTTAGTCTGTTTTTTAAAGTTTGAACGTTACGTTCAGCTAGACCATTTGTAGCAGGATGTTCCGGTGCAATGAACTTTTGGAAGATTCCATTCTCTGTGCAGTAAGTGCTGAATTCCTCACTCTGAAAAATGGAGGCGTTATCAGAGACAATTACTTCGAGATATCCATGCGAAGCGAAGATGATTTCCAATAAATAGATAGTTGAAAAACTGCTAGGCACATCCTTGCTGATTTTTGTTTCGGCCCACTTAGACTTAGCATCCACAACAACAAGATAGAAGTAGTTTTCGTATGGGCCGGCATAGTCCAAGTGAATCCTTTCCCAATTTTCCTGTGGAGGATCCCAAGGATTGACCGGAACTTTCGGAGGATTTGCGCGAGTCCGACCACAACCTTCACAACCTTTGACCAAACGCTCGATATCTTTGTCATTATTCGGTCAATAGACATATTGGCGGGCAAGCTGCTTCATTTTGGTTATTCCAAGATGCGTCTGGTGAAGCTCTTCTAGAACACTGGATCGTAAACAGCTTGGAATATACACTCTATCTTGCCGGAAAATAATGTTATCCTCTAAAGTGTACTCGGAATTTGTGGCTTTACGGTTGAGATCAGTCATGATTTTCACAAGCTCTGGATCTGTAGCTGTTTTCTCTTTGATAATAGCCGCTGTTATTGCAGAACTTGAAATATGGAAAAGTGTGTCTGCACATATTTGGTTAACTTCATGACCAATGAACACGTCTGATGATGGTCTGGATTGTATGATTGAAGCTCGAGAAAGGCAATCAAGGTTTTGATTATCTTTCCCTTTCTTACATTTGACAACATAATCAAACCCTAAAAGGAATGATGCAAATCGTAGTAAACGTGCAGATGGGGTTTCCGGTGGTGGAAGATCCTGGACAATGCCTCGTTAACCGTAACAAGTTCAAAATGTTTTCCTAATAGATAATAATAGAAATGAACTACACTGAAAATTATAGCAAGCGCTTCTCGATCAAGCTGGTTCTAGCTGGTCTCAGAAACTGTAAGTGACCTTACTGCGTAGGCTATCGACCTTTCCGTACCTTCTATTGTGTGGCTAAGGACAGCGGCAATCCCTGTTGGGCTAGCATTTGTTGTCAAAACAAGTGGCAATGCTGGGTCAAATGGAATAAGAACACGATCGCCACAAAGTTCAGCTTTGAGTTTCAAGAACGTCTCCTCATAGTTTGGCGTCCATAACCAACGTTTATCTTTTCTCAACAAACACCGGAGAGGATACGAAATCGTAGAAAAATCTGGCACAAATCTCGAGTAATACGTCACTAACCCTAAGAAACGTCTGACGTCATCAATGTTTGACGGGCGTGGCATATCTTGAATTGCTGCAACCTTAATAGGAGATTTACTCAGTTTATTGTATTCTACAATATGTCCTAAATATTCTATTTTTTCCTCTATGAACAAGCATTTATTCTTGTTCAAGTGAAGGTCATATTGAGAAAGTCGCTGTAGACACTATTGAAGATTTCGAATGCACTCCTCTCTGGATTCACCATGCCACCTGGATTCACCAATTATGTCATCGAAATACGATTCTGCATTTTGAAGCCCTTTTAGAATTTGGGACAATATTCGGTTGAATTCTGAGGGGGCTATTTTTATTCCAAAACTAAGGCGATGCATACGAAAAGTGCTCTTGTGTGTAGAAATTGTCTGTATCATACTGCTGTCATCGCTGACTTTTAGGTGCAAATAAGCTTTGTATAGATCAAGTTTGTAAAAATATCTGGAATTTCGGAAACTGTTCAAAATATCATCGATGCGCCGAATGGGAATATTCGCCAGTACCAAACCTGGTTTAGGGAGGTTATCAGGTACTCAGTGTTGCCACACTAACATTATTTAAAAATAATATCCCAAAAAAATATAAACCTTATTGATGCGTAAACGGATTTATGAGAAGAAAAGGGTTAATAAGATCTTTTTATGTGATTTTTTCAATTATTTTAGGCATTAAAATATGTTCAAAATTCTTTGGATTGACAAAATTATTATTGCTTTTAATAGGTCACAGCCATGAAGTTTTGCTTGTTAAAGAGATAAACAAGTCCGCTCAGGATTCTTTTCAGTTGAGGTCAGGGCTTTATCGGGGATGGTTAAAATGATCTTTCCGTACACCTCGGTACTGTATGTTCATTCATATTATCAGTGTTTTTAATGTAAAAAACTAGGTTAGAATGATATAAAGGCTTGGATAGAGTATAACTTACGGAAGATAGCAGAAAGGGCACTAGTCCGTCCCCTGACCCTGCAGTAAACAAATATAACCCACTAGTTCTCAAACTTGTGGGTTTCAGGAAAAAGGTAGAAGAATATTAAATAACAACTCCAAAAAGCACTTGAGATAAATACATTCAGAACCGTTCTGTAATCACTTGTAACATAGGATCTTGGTAACGATCTTTGATGGAGACAGCCACCTAACATATTCATGTCGGATATTGACGACGAAAGATATTATTGTTTATTGAAGATGATACAGAACATTTCTGTTTCACAACTTGTGAATGTGTAAAACAACAAAATATCACATTTATGAATATTTACAACTTTGCATGAATATATATAAATTCTTATTAATAAGTCAATAAACGATTTTATTGTATTATGCCAGTACTTGAAAGGGTGCTAAACGAAGGGTGCAATACGAAAGTCATTTTTTAAAATTTACTGTGAAAGAAACTGGGGACATTACCAATTCAAGTCAGAAACTCAGTTTTCTGACTGGGCTGGGAAACGATAGAACTAGCATTAAATATTTCATAACTACGTAACCATTAATTATTAGAACTTCAAAACGAGAAGGAAATGTCTACAGAAGAATAGTAACAGAAAAAAAAAAATCATTCTCATTTAGATAGTTTATCGGTTTTAAAAAGCCTTATAACTTAAATTACATCGACTGCACGGAGAATGAACTATGTACCATTATTCCTTCTTTTCAGAGTATTTATTGTTTAATTGACATTTAGTAATTTTATTTATGTGTTTGACAAAAATTATTTTAAAATTTCTTCAAAGAATTGTTATTTTTATTTTTTGTCGAATCCATCAGTATCATAGTTTGTAAATAAAATCTCTTTGATCTTTATCTATAACGTTTTCGGAAACCTGTAAGAAGCATTACCTCTTGTTTGTTTACTACTAGGGTTACTGTACTCTCTATCGTTGGTAGGTTAGAAGTTAATTTTTAATGATTGAAACAGACATTAAAAATACCAAAATAATTTTTTTTTTTTTTGAATCAGTAGAATTTCTTTAAGAGTTATCTAAGTTTTTCTCACATTGCGTCACTAATTTATTGGAACGAAATATTTGTTTCCCTACTGTCTTTGCCACTCAAATTAGTCAAACTAATAAAATACTTGAATACATGCTCAGTTAAAAATAAGTAAGGATGAAAAATGATAAATAGGTATATATTATCATCCACGGACTTAATATAATACCTGTTTTTATTCTGCACTGGACTTAATAGAATATCTGTTTTTATTCTGCACTATTCTAATGAAAAAATGAATAAAGAATTTGAAAACTTTGTACACTTGTCTTGAAAATGGTTTATCATCAGGTCTGTTATATTTTTTAGAAAAACTGTACTGTAATCTTACTTAATGGTTATAAGTTTGATTACTTATTATGATTTTTGTGAAGTGATTGTTTTCTATCTGATGTGTGTTCTTTATATATGATAACATCTGTCTTCTTCCTATTGCTGTAAATTCATTTATTTATAGTGAATTTATGCAAATTTGCGCCCCCGACCATTAATGAAAAGGATTTAATGGGGGTTGTTCATTTTTTAAGTAATCAGAAGGCAATAGTTGTTTACATTAATTTAATTAATGTAGTAATGTTTTCTCTTCAAAATAAAACATTTATCTGACATTTCTTGATCTTAATGCAGCATTTGATTCTCTGTGCTGGAAAAGTGCCTGAAAAGAAGTTTTGGATGCATTGATGACAAAAAAATGTTTCAGATGGTATTAAAGTGACTTATCAGGAAGCAAAACAAGTTGTGTGGATCATTGGAATGGAATTCAGGTCTTTTCAGGTAAGAAGAGGTGTGAGGCAGGGAGACAGTATTATTCTCTCTTATTTTTCATATTAATGAATGGAACCCATATAGTAGAACTTAAGGAATTTTATGGTTTAAATCCTACTGTATGCTGACCATATCACAGTAATTGTAGGTTCTATAAACAAGCCGCAGCTAACCCTTGTGGAATGACTGAAAAAGCTCCTTCACAAAGGTGTATCTATCAATACTTTCAACAGCAATATCTTTCATTCTGGGTAGATTCAGAAGTAGCAAATAGGACATCAAAACCCAACTCTATCTGCAACAGCATAGTGGGGCATAACGATGTTGGTAAAGAGACTAAAAGGCACATATGCATGTTTGTTTACCTATTAACCTTCAATTATGGAAGTAAATGGTGGGTTTTGTTCTGCTGGACAAGCACTAAATTGCCAGCTGTTGACGAATGCTGTAATGAAATTCCTGTGGAGATCTGTTGGAAAGAGCAGGAGGGGCTGTATCGGAAAGGAACTGATAAGAAAGGATCTGGAGGTAGTATCGCTTAAGACCTTGCTTGAAAACCGACAATTAAAGGTATTTGATCTTATTTGTTGAACAGAGTATAAGGGAGAACCACAGATAGAAATGAAAGCTTGATCTTATGGGAGGCTACTAGGCTGCCCCAGTATTTCCAGTCAGGAAAGGCATTTACAACAGATTGGAGGGAAGAAAGGTAAAACCAATCAAGAAATGAGGTAGTTAGCAGAGGCCGAGAGGCATGGCTGCATTGGATCAGGCTATTTGACACTAAAAATGGCATGATGAGGAAGAAAAAGAAGAAGGGAACCTACATACTATTATTATACTCACTGGATTATTAATTGGATCAGAGCTATCAAATTCTGATCATTGTACTATTTTAAGAGGTGAGCAAATCCACAATGGGTCCTTTTCATTTGAGGTTGGTCACTCCAAATTTTTGAGATTTGATTTTAGTAATCAGGTGTAAATAAATTTAATATTTTTAAACCACCACAAAAATCGTTATTAATTAAAAGAATAGCATAGATCTTATCAATCTTTCTTATAACTGCTGCCAACAGTGCTCTTGGCTGACCATGATATACACATGTATCATTTTTCGGTATCTATCCAAGTTTTTTTAAAAAATATATTTATTGAAATTTACGACTGTACATTATAATTAATACTTTCAGTAAATTTGATCTCAGTTAAACAGGCGTATAAAGAACTACCCATTGGTAGCAGGTCTTGTGGCTATCTTCTTTTTAAGAGCCTCGGAGGATTGTCGGGAATGAAAGAGGATGCAAGGCTAGAAACTAGTGGGCTTTGGTGGTTAGGGAGTTTATAATGGAAGGAATGATATCTGGTTCGGGCTAGATCAGTTACATAGGGAACATTAAGGTCTTTATGTATGATTTGATTAGTGACAAAGTAAGGAGCATTGAGGATTTTATGAGGGATTTTGAATTGTAAGGATTGGATACGAGAGGAATTTGAAGGTTTAGTGGAGCCCCAAAACTCAACTCTTAATGTCCAGTCATGTAGATCAGTCTTACGTAATGAGTTGGTGAAAGTTTAGGCCGTTTGTCTAGTAAGTGCTGTAATAGTCGAAATCGATGTGCAATTTCCTGTCTTTTCAGTCTTGTGTGAGGATTCCAGGTTAGTTGTTTGTCCAGATGTAGTCCAAGGTATCGGATCTGTTCTACAGGGGTAAGATCAACATTATTAAAGGAGACTGTAGGGCAGTTGATAGGTTTACGACAAAGGGGAAAGGTGATTTGATGGAATATATTTTAATCCTCTAATTACAACACTATTCTTCGAGGGCTGTGATATGGGATCGGAGAGTTTGGAATGCAATTAATTGGTTATTATTAACAGCGAGCACTCATGTGTTATCGGCATATGTGGTAAGGATAGTGTTAGGATATGTTGGGATGTTAGCTGTATTGACGGTGTAGAGGATGGGACCGAGGATACTACCTTAAGGAACACCAGCAGACTGAGAATAGAGGGATGAATAGGAACCATTGTGGTTTACTTGGAATAATCTATTGATGAGAAAGGAACGGATGAGGAGAAAGTATGTAGGAGGTAGGAATTTATGGAGTTTGTAAAGTAGTCATGTGTGCCAGACTTGATCAAAAGCCTGGCCCATCCTGCCCTGTTCATTATGCGCTCCGAAGAAGGTGAGATAACGTCCACCACACGATGATATTGCTGGATAGTGGAGTAAGATGTTCGGAATCCAAACTAATGTTCAGGGATTATATGATTGGAATCTGGGATGGAGTTCAGGCGTTTCAAAATGAGTTTTTTGAGGATTTTGCCCATGATTGGTAATAACGAGATAGGGCGATAGGATGATGGGTATTCTGGTGGGATTTGGGGTTTGGGGATTATTTTAACTATAGATAATTTCCAGAGGTCAGGAAAATATGTGGAATGGAATACGGCGTTATATATGAAGGTGAGGAATAGGATGGCTTTCTGAGAAAGAAGTTTAGGATGTGGGATGTTATTAGGTTGTATCCAGGAGATTTGGGGGTAGGTAATCTTTGAATGATACTAGATATTTCAGAAGGATGAAATGCTTTTGGTGGGAGGGTCATTTGGAGCGGAATATTTAGTTCTGCTTTAATACATTTAAGATGAATTGGGTTAAGGATATCAGGATGTGGAATAAAGGTTTTAGAGAGGTGTTGTCCGAATGGTTGTGATTTTTCTTCGTCTGTTCTAATCCAGGTTTGAGATTTGGTGAGAAGTAGGTGGTTAAAATCTTTGAAATTCAGCAGTTTTTTAGTGGTCCTTCATAATGATTTGTCATTAGTTGTAAGATTTTCAGTAAAGTTAATTAAATTTTGTATTTTCTAATTTCTACTTTTTGTTTGTTAGTTAATATGGTGTAGTACGTTTTGTCAGTTTTGTCCTATGCCACTTCGATCTTGCCCTGCGTTTTGTCCTCAATAAGGTACGAATATGCTGTGGCAGGTTATTTTTTATATTGTTATTAATTCTATTAGTTGAACTGTTGTCAGATATACTTGTTGTTATTGCTGACATAAGTTTTTCAATAGCATCGTCAATGTCTTGTTTTGTATTCAGTCGAATGTTTAAGTTTAGTTTGGTTTCCAGGTTTTAAACATTTAAAGTTGTTCCTGTCAACTCTTCCTGTAATCAATGAGGGAGCGGAGGGCTTTGTTACAAAGCATGAATGTAAAAAAAGCAGTACTGGACTATGATCTGATGAAAGGTCATCCAGGGATTCAAAAATGGCTTGGGAGGGAGAAATCTGGGAGGTGATAAATATGTCTAGGATATTGGGGCACTTTTTGAGGGATGTAGGCCAATAAGTAGGTTGTTGGGCAAGAGAATAGAATAGGTATTGGAGGTTGAAACACGCTATCCAAATTAAGATTCAGTTATTAATTATTAATTTTACCATAATTTGTCATCAAATACTTTTTACTTTGTTCTAGTAGGTTTTTAAATTTGTTTATTATATCATTATATTTTAGTACTTATATGGTATTGTTTTTATAATCTGTAGCAACCTTATGAGGTCAGCATTAAATATTATTCTTCATGAACCAGAGTGATAATAGGCCAGACCTCCTCATGATAAAAGGCCTGGATATTACAGCTATTTCTCTTAAAACACCCACCCATGCCTATCTGACATTTATGTGAGTGCATTTTTCTTATTTTTATCAATAGGATGCTCCATTTGCGACAACTTTGTTGTCCATGAAGACCAGAGCAATAGTTTTAGTGTTGTATTTTCATCATGGCAAATGTTACATACAGGAAAAGGATATAAAGACTCAAATATCATTTAAAAAACATGGATATGTACATGGTCAGAACAGGCAAGAAATCACTTAGTCTATCGAAGTAAAAATTATGTCCTATAATAAAGATTATTTTTTCATTTTACTTTCTTAATTTTACAGATTTCATTTATACTTAATAATTAGAAATGTATTTTCTTATTTGGTTTAGTTTCACAATTTACTCCTACTTTTGTAAACTCTTAATTTCAAGGAATAACATACACCCTTTAAACTTTATACTATTTATTTTATTTGGAAGGTAATGTTTCAGACAATTTGCCCATTCCCAATTTCTTTTCTGCGAAATAGTTAAACTGTGGTAATCTAGGGAGATGTTCTAGTAGTTGTTAGAATAAAACAGAAAAAGGTTTTAAGTGCTGACATGTAATGTGTAGTTTTACACAATGGAATTTTTGGTTTAAAGAATTTTACATTTTCGTAATTATTTTCTATAATTATTAATTTATGTTTTTTCCAGATATGAGTGTCTCTTAAACCTTAAAGAAGTTTTATTCAAAATTGCTGAAATATTATGGAAACTCAACATTAGGGTTTATTGTTTACATAGGTAAAATAAAATATATGAAATTGAGGGATTTGGTTTTAGCTTGTAAAAAAATGCTCATCAGGACACATGATGAAGGTTTTTCTTTACTAAATGATGTATTATTAGAATGTCTTAATGTTATTTGTTTGAATCAAATGTAATCTTTATTTATTTATGTTTTTTATTGTTGTTTATTGGTTTTGTTTTTAAAAATATATTTGTAATTTAATAAAGAATAAAACATAATATAAAATGGATAACATTTAATTTAATAGTGATTGCAAAGGAATTTAAATTTTTTTTACCATACATTAATATTTGCTATCTCAAATTGATTATATAATCTCATTGATTTTTAAGAATTTCAAATATAACTTGATTAACTTGCATTATATCCCATTTATGTTTGTGATAAAAATGGATACTTAATTTACTAATTATTTGATCTGCATTTATTTTATGTTTAAATTAATTTTCTTTCCCTCCTTTATTTTCTTAAATGTTCTAACCTAATGAATATAACTAATGGGGAATCGAGAATTACTACAGCAAGCTTTATTGAAAATAAAAAAGTATAATCTTGTTCAGCTGTCAGTGAGGTCTAAAACAGATGTTGTCCATACTTGTAAAAACGAAGAGGTATTAAATTCTTTGAATGCAACAATACCAAATAGTAATCATCCTAGTGAATTAGTTGCTGATTTGAAGCATATGAATCAGCAGTCATATGGCTGCCGTTTCGAACATCTTACAGACAGAGTTAGTATAGATTATGGTGCTTCAAAGCCAAGATACAATGAGTTTGGAATTCAAATGGTGAATGAAGAAATGTGCCAAACGCTATTCAAGGACAAAAAATTGAACATAAATAGAGAAAAAATCAAGGAATGCCTCAGTAATTTAAAAGCTCATAATTTATCAAATATTGGTTATACTGTTCCAGATGTAAAGCTTAAATTACCTGAATTGTTAGGAAATTCAATTGAGGATCATTTCTATCAACTTGGGGAAAAATTCAGTTCTAAGTATAAGAGCTTAATTCTTAATCTCATCAAAGGAATTCCCACAATTCCTAATGAGTGGATATGCCAAGCTGGATGGACTAAATATCAAAATGGAACTTTTGAAAAAGTTGATTTTCCATCAGAAGATGCTATTGTTTTTGATGTTGAGGTTTGTTGCCAAGTTGGAGCTGCTCCCACTATTGCTACTGCAGTTAGTACTGAAGCATGGTATGGTTGGGTTAGTGATGATTTAGTTGCTGGGGAAATTAAACTTAACCGACATGCTTACTCTATAGATGACTTAATACCTCTTGAGTCATCCAAAAAAACTAAAGGATTTAATTTGTCATCATTTGTTAGGAAAGAGAAAATTGCTGTTGGTCACAATGTGTCTTTTGATCGTTCAAAAGTTAGAGAACAGTATTGGATTGAGCAAAGTGGGATGCGGTTTCTTGATACTTTATCTATGCATGTTTGTGTCAGTGGAGTGACAAGCTATCAAAAAGCTTTATTAAAAGCTGGTGTTGGAGATGAAGAATGGAGTAAAGTAAGTTCTCTTAATAGCCTTAGTAAAGTACATAAGCTGTATTGTGGAACTGAAATTTCTAAAGAAGGTCGGGAATTATTCATTTCAGGAAGTCTGGGAGACATAAAAAAGGATTTTCAAAATGCTATGCATTACTGTGCTCTGGACGTGCTTGCTACTTTTAATGTTTTAAAAATAGTTTTTCCACTGTTTATTGAAAGATTTCCTCATCCAGTTACTTTAGCTGGAATGCTTGAATTGCAATCAGCATACTTACCTGTTAATAAAAATTGGTCTAGGTATGTTTCAGATGCAGACCATGTTTATGAAGATTTGGATATGGAAGCTAAATGTTTAATGTCTCAATGTGCTAATGATGTTTGTGAATTGTTTCATAGTGAGAATTTCAAAAATGATTTTTGGTTGTGGGATCAAGATTGGTCATATAAGCCTTTAAAACTGAAAAGCTCTAAATTTAAAACATCAAATCTATCACAAAATGAGGATAATTTTTATTCTAACCAGGAAAAGAATGAAGTTGATATAATTCATGAAAAGACAGCTTCACTTTTTCAAAAATTTTGTTCTATATTATCCAAAAAAAATTTACTACCATCACGAAATCAACATTTGCCTGGATATCCAGAATGGTATAAGAAATTATGTGATAAGCCATCTATTGAAGATTGGGTTCCAGAACCATCTTTAGTTGGAACAGGTTTAAAAATTACTCCTAAATTAATGAAATTAACATGGAAGTCATTACCTCTTCATTATGAAAAAGGTCATGGGTGGGGTTATCTTGTACCTTACAGAACTGGAATTAATATTGAAAATGAGAATTTTTTTCCATTGGAAAAGTTAACTAAATACTTTCTAAAAAGCCATAAAAACATCTGCACTTGTGTTAAAAATGGATATGGAGATGTAATTTGCAGGGGAAAATATAGAAATAAAGATTCTAAGTTATGTAAAGCAGAAATAGGCTTTTCTTGTGGATTTTTTAAATTGCCACATAAGGATGGGCGTCATTTAAATGTGGGAAATCCATTAGCGAAGGATTTCATCACTAAATTTTCTGAAAATGCCTTGTCTTCCGATAGTTTTCAAGCTAAACGGGTGATTGAGATAAATAGGATGCTATCATATTGGAGGAATAGTAGAGAAAGAGTAGAAAATCAATTTGTTTGTTGGCTAAAAAGGACTGATTTACCTCCAAGATTAAATAGTGATGATGATTTTGGTGCGATTATACCTCAGGTTGTTGTATGTGGGACTTTAACTCGCAGAGCTGTAGAGCCAACTTGGATGACTGCTTCTAATGTTGTACATGAAAGAGTTGGTTCAGAATTAAGAGCTTTTGTGCAAGCACCTCCTGGTTATGTGTTGGTTGGTGCCGATGTTGATTCTCAAGAACTGTGGATTGCTTCCTTATTAGGTGATGCTTTTGCTATTGGATTACATGGTGCTACCCCATTGGGTTGGATGACACTCAATGGTCAAAAGTCTGATGAAACAGACATGCATAGTGTTACTGCTAAAGCAGTTGGTATATCTCGGAATAATGCAAAAATTTTAAATTATGCCAGAATTTATGGTGCTGGTGAAAAATTTGCCCAACGTTTGTTGAAACAATTTAATGAAGATATTACCTCTGCTGAAGCAATTGAAAAAGCTGAAAAAATGATGCAATTAACGAAAGGAAAAAGACTTTTCAAATTAAAAGAAGAAGTTTTGCCTTATATTGAAGAAAGAGTTTACTGTGTTGAAGACGCTCAAGAGTTCTGTAGAGTTCATGGTAAAGAAATAGAAGATTTATTTGACAAATCTCATTGGTCTGGGGGAACTGAATCTTCCATGTTTAATTGTTTAGAAATGATAGCCAGTAAACCTAGCCCAGAAACCCCTTTTCTGAATTGTAAATTGAGTCGTGCGTTATCTCCTCAATTAGATCATAATGATAAACACTTACCTACCAGGATTAACTGGGTCGTGCAAAGTGGTGCTGTTGATTTTCTTCATTTAATGTTAGTTAGCATGCGATGGTTTCTTGGGCCTCTACCTAGATTTTGTTTAAGCTTTCATGATGAAGTGAGGTATTTAGTTCCTAAGGAGTTTAAGTATCAAGCTGCATTGGCTTTACATGTCACCAATTTATTAACCCGAGCATTCTGTGTTTCTCGTGTTGGTATGATAGATTTACCTCTGTCTGTGGCATTTTTTAGTTCTGTTGAAATTGATACTGTTTTAAGAAAAGATTCTAAAGATGACAATAAAACTCCATCCAACCCATTTGGTTTAATTAAGGGTTATGGTATACCATTAGGAGAATCAGTGGATATTTATCAATCTATTGAAAAGGCTAATGGTAAAATTGGCTTATTAAATATTCAATGAGCTTTATTATTAATTTTTTTTCAGTTTAATCATTTCCTGTTTCTTGTTATATAACAGACATTGTTTCATTCACATATTTTCATAATTATTAATTAGCTATTTAAAAAAAAAATTATTGCTGTTTGACATTAATATTATTTAATTTACTTGTATCTGGAGCAGAGTTGACATTATCACTAATTTGTCTTATTAAGCATGAAAGTCATATTAGTATTTCTTTATTTTGCCTTAATGAAGAAAAATGTTACTAGTTAAGATCGGTTGTATATTATAAATATTATTATTTTGGTTATTGTTTTTTACTTTAGTTAACATCTATTCATTTTATTTTATTTGAATAAGATATTTAAAATTGAATTAAATCACTGTATTTCAAATTAAGATCAATTTTGTTTGTTGATTATTAACTAAAGTGCTTACCCCTTATTTTAAGGCTACATAATTATGATATCAATGGAGACAATATTTATTTTGAAAATAATCAAGGTCTTTGTTTTGTAAATTAATATTTATTGATTTATAATCTGGTTAGTTGAAAAATATTCATATTGATGTAAATATATTTATTTTTTATAATCTGATTGTATTTTTTTCCAGTTTGATTTTTTAAGTCACTCTTTAATTCAGATGCCATTGCACATCAAAACAAGTTTTTTATGATAAGAAAAAATTTAATAATTGAAAATAATTATTAACATCTGTTGATTATATATATACACATACATAATTGGATAAAAAAAGAAAGAACAAAAAAAAATTATATATAAAAACATTCATAAGAAATAAAAAATAAGTATTTTTAATTTAATAACAATTCAAAGAATGAATAAAAAAAGAAAGAAATTCTTGTAATTTACAGAGGAATCTGTACCTCCACAACCTATGGAGGGTCAAGGCTTCAGTACTTTAAGGCTGCAGTAAGAGAATTAATAGTTAATATAGAGAATAAACAATTATTTCCCATAGCCAGATTTGAACCCGGATCCTAAGAGTTAGTAGCACAGCGCCTTACTCATTGATCTACTGATCACAGGAGATACTCATGTACCGCCTCTAAGTCTATGTTCATGCTGTTTTAGAGACATTAATTTGATGCAGTCACTTCTCTCCACACTGTGCCCTACACACGCACTCTACTAAATCATGGCCCTGGAGAAAGTAAGCTATACCTTTCTCGTTTTCCGTGAAATTGAAAAGGAAAGAACAGAGCATGAACAGGGGATACCATAAGATTTATTGTAAAACTAAACCAAATATTACAGTTCTTATCCCAGTGGATCCTATCCTATCAATAGCTCTTGTTTAATCTTTGAATCTCTCTGGTCCGTTTATAGCCAACAGAGTTAAGGCGTCTACTCGTTGCTGCAGCGGAGCCAGTTAGGAATCGGCCTGGGGGGGGCTCTTTTATTTCGTGGTGGTCTTGCGAAATAAAATCTTGACCCACAATGGTTAGAAATAGACTGATCACCGTTAGATGATCCCCGTATGTCAGAAATAACCAGGAAGGGGGTTATTAAAAAAAAAAATCCTAGGAATATGATGGAAGAGAATGGAACGTTAGTGATAAATACAGGTATAATGTTTAAGTAAAGAGTAACTTTGCACCCAAACATTTCAAGCGATGATTAAGCCAGTTATTATGTTCTGTCTATATTATTTAAGTAAATAATTTTTTTTTTTTAGTCTTGCTAAAGATATTCGTAAACATATTACTTTTTTGTAATTACTTGGGAATTAAATTCTCATGAAACTAAAGGAATTCGTTTGTATTAGCTCATTGTGCCATAATCATTGTTTTCATTCCATATTATTGTATTATTGATGGCAATATAAAGCGCAGTAGATAACACAGATGAATGAGGCGAGGGGAATGGTACACTGAAATGCGAAGAAACTAGAGGAGCGGTACTTGGTAACGGTTGTTGGTAAGAATTACATTAAGAGCGGAAAGACCACTGCTAATCTATTAACATTCTTTTCTCTTATTTTTCATTTACCCTGTTATAGTTTATTAGTTTTTTGGTACTTATGTTATAATTTAGGTGTTGCTTTGCCTCCCTCCAATGACTGACACCCTAAGGCATTATATAAGCCTATGGTTGCTAGTGAATGTTATTTTCCCTAACGGAAAAATTTTCGAGTGGGAGCTCTTCGCTCATTACTTACACAATTTAACACCAACAGAATAGATGTACAGCAATGTAGGATATCCAATGGATTTTAAGTGGTGTCTTGGAAAACAATTTCGTGCTTTGTATTAAAATTATGATGATATCCAAAACATTGGTACTGGATTAATCGTTAGAGGAGAAGCTCATCCGTTAATGAATTCTAATAAAGTGGAGCTTTTTAACTCCATATTTAGCTTCCAGTTACCATCTGAAATTTCAAATGATAAAGTTTAAGTCCAGCTTATTTAACAGTAACTCCAAAAATGATGTTATAATGCTTGGAGACTTTAATGCTTACATAGGACAAGAAATATTCCTTTATAAACTAAAAGCAGTAACAACTTATTTCCTTTGCTCTACTCATGTTAGTCGGAAATTAACACTCCAAGGGGAGAATATCTACAAACCCACTTTCAGATCATCTAACAGAATAGTAACAAAACAGATTGACCATTTACTAATATAGATATTTTTTATTTTATGTGTATTGCCTAGATATTGGTGTAGAATATATTTGGCAAGAATGATTAGAGGGGTAGAAATACTCCAGATTGCAGGGTTCGAGGAGGAGTGTTATGATTTAGAAATAGAATGTATGACCAAGAATAAAGCTTTTTATTAACAAAATATCTAAATAGTTATAAAACACATACTTATGATAGTTTATAACCTCAACAGGCTTCGTCAGCCATGTGACTAACAGAGTTGAATTTAGTAACTTTCAGTGTTGATTTTAACACAAGGAGTACCGTCAATCTATGGACCATAAGAAGGAATTGTACTGAAAGATGGGACAACGTCCTACAAGACATTCTTGTTGAGGTTGGTGTGTATAATAAGCCATCAAAATTTTAAGATGTGATGTACTCTATATCAGAAGGCCTCAACGATGTATGTTCAACAACTAAGGTTTTATTTATTGACATTTACAACTGTATTTATATAAAAATACATCTAGTAAATTTTATGTAAGATCATAATGGTGTGATACAGACATGTAGAGAAACCCATTGTTAGCACTCTAGTAATATTACTACATTAGGCCTCGAGGCCATCTTCTTTTCAGGCTCCTCGGAGGATTGTCAGGATTGGAAGAGGAAGCAAGGTTAGAAACTAGTGATTTTGGGTGGTTAGGGAGTTTATAATGGAAGGATTGATATCTAGTTTGGGCTAGATCGGTTACATATGAAACATTAAGATCTTTATGGAGATTTCATTTATGACCAAGTAGGGAGCAATGAGAATTTTACGAAGGATTTTAGATTGTAAGGATTGGATATGCGAGGAACTCGAAGGATTTTTGCAGTCCCAAAACACAACTCCGTATGCCTAGATCGGCCTTAGTATAACCATATAGATCAGTCTTTTGTTATGGATAGAAAGTTGTTTAGACCATTTATTTAGTAAGTGCTATAATAGTCGGAATCGACGTTCAATTTCCTATCTTTTTAGTCTTGTATGAGGACTCCATGTTAGTCGTTTGTCCAGAAGTTGTCCAATGTAGTGGATCTGTTGGACAGGGGTAAGAGCAAGAATATTAAAGGATAAAATACAGCAGTCGGTGGGTTTACGATGAAGGGTAAAGGTGACTTGATGGAATTTATTTTGATCCTCCAATTTCAACACTATTCTTCGAGGGTTGTGATATGGGATTGGAGAGTTTAAGATGCAATTAAAGGGATATTATTAACCGCGAGCACACATGTATCATCGGCATACGTGGTGAGGGGAGTGTCAAGATGGGTTGGGATGTCAGCTGTATTTGGCTATTCGTTTTTCCTAAAAGTTAACGATAGTAGGTTAGCAATCAAATTAAATGTGACAACTTAATAAGATGTGCAAGACACACAACAGACATTTCGAAGAGGTATGTTAGATATTTTAGGTAAGCACCGAACAATGACAACTAAAACATTCAATGCTAACAAGAAGGAAGTTCAGGAGACTAACGTGGAATTCCCCGGCGGGGACGAAGTGAAGAAGCCCTCAGGCAGGAAGCTTGGTATGGACAGCTTACATCAGAGCTTTTGCATTATAATGGAAAAATGCTCGTGTAGAGTTATCACAATATAATTATATCCATTCGGATTGAAGGTAATTACCAAATGTGGCTCTAATTTACCCTTTACAAAAAAGTGAAAAAAAACTCGCCAACATATCTGTAAAAAATGCTTTGTAATATTTTGAATTAACAAATTCGCTCTATTGCACATAAAATACGAGATTGCTGGTTCTTGTTGCTCTGTTCTGGATGATATTCAACCAAGAACAACTTATTTATAAACGGACCGTATGCATATTGAAAACATGATTTAAAGTTGATAATAAAATGAAAAAATAATAAAAATAGGAAAATAATGAAAAAGCTTACCTGTACTTGTAAGTGAAAAACTAAAAATAGGCTTAATAAAAAGGGCATGAGTCATAAAAAAACACCAAACTCAAGCTTAATTTGGTTAAACTGAAGCAAGGAGAAATGGAAAAACTGAAATTTCTTAGCATAGCAGTTAATACATTTGAAATAACGCCAAGAGGTTCATAAATTTTATTGACGTTACACATAAATTTACACCTATATCAATAAGAGATATAAGGGAACGGTATTAGACCGTAACAAAATAATTCTTCAAGTTTTTCAAAATCTTGAGATTTTTTTATTACTTTCCTCTAATTGTTTTCAGTTGAAAACAATTCGCGGAAAGTAATAAAATCGACCCACACTTGAAAACAATGTTGCTAACATATCAGGAAAAACAGTAACCACTAGCATACATAATTTTATATATAATATTTCAATGTATACAAGGTATTTAAGGATATAGGGGGCTATGTTTTTATGGTTTAAACCTTTTGTGAAATGAAACGAATATACGAGTATATTAACAAAAATTTTAATTACATCTTACTTACATTATGTACATTCAAGCATGAATTTACATTGACTTACTTCTAAGTAAAAAAAAAAAAATAATATTTATGGTATAACAAAATGCAGTTCCAATCATTTGGTAATTAAATGAATCAATAAATTATTTATTGAAATAAATAACAGGGACTAAAACAGTTTTACAATTAAACTTTAATATTTTATTACAATTGAATTATGTGGTTTTAATATATTTATATAATTTATTTTTCTATGATATAATATAATAGGTATATACTCTAATATATTTATTATTTTTGCTATTATTTATTTCTGAATAACTAGGCCGTAAGCCAGCATACATGAATTATTGTATTTTTTGCAACCTTTATTGCTTTAGATGAACTATTTTTATAATTAAGTAAAGATATTACTGGCCAATATTATTTATAACATTTTCCAGTAATAAATAATAAACAGTTTATAGAATCTAAAGTGCAATTAAAAGATTGGCAATGATTCAGATATAGGTTTCTTTTTCAGTATTTTGATTGGAAAGAAATATTGAGGGAGTAACTG
The DNA here is from genome assembly GCF_000696795.3 of Halyomorpha halys. Lineage (NCBI taxonomy): Eukaryota > Metazoa > Arthropoda > Insecta > Hemiptera > Pentatomidae > Halyomorpha > Halyomorpha halys. Next base: position 208,502 of record NW_027106720.1, read on the forward strand.
CTTTGATAGCACTTCTCCCTTGTTCTTTATTAGTTATAGGGGTGGGGGGAAGTATAAAGAGATTCTTAGGAAAAAATCCTGTCCTTACTGTGGTCAACACGTAATTTCCATTGGTAACGTTTCGGCCGTTTACGCGCACGACAGTGTCACTTTTAACTTTTTCACTAGGAGTAGATTTATTGGCATTTTTCTGAGCCTCCTCAGACATTTCTGCTGCTCCTTGAGATGATTCTCGGAAGCTGCTCTGTTGTCCCTTTTTATTCACATTTTTCCCACCAAATAGTGTTTGTTTAAAGGCTTTCCTATATTTTACTGACATCAGGTTGTACAATATAGGATTGACTGTAGAAGAAAAAAAATAAAGAGCTCCAGTGATGTAGTACATCCATTCGTTTAGAGTGACGTAGTTGGGCCAAGACTTACCATAGAGGTATATAAGTCTTTGAGCATGGAAAGGAGCCCAGCAGATAAAGAACATGCTCACAACGGCAACTGTAAAATAAAACATTTATGAATCAACTGAATAAAAAATTGACGATAATAAAATTGATAAACTGAATAATTAAATTGATATACAAGTGGGGCTGCATTCTAAATTATATAAATGGGATTTTCTCTCAATTTGGTGCTCTTTAGTAATGTAAAATTTTGAAAAATTGAAGTATAGTTTTTCGATTCTTTTTATTTTTATTTCCTTGAGGCAATGATCCTCGATAACTTTTTTAAACAGACACACACTAAATAGCTCGATTCGTGATCTTGACATAAAAATAGTTTTATACATTGAGAGTAGCATATATGTGATAAAACAAAGAACTTTCTATACAGAAAAAAATCATAAAAAAATATACCAAACTAAGAAGAGTTAGTAGAGACTCGTTACATCAACTCATCTTTCAACTCAATTTGGTTGGGTAAAGAAAATAGCCTTAATTTATTTTTTATGAAAAATATAGGCGATGGAAGAAGTTTAAGTCTTCTTTATTAATTTCATAAACATAAATGTCTCTTGAACGATTAATTGAGAATTTCTTTTATCAAAGCTCTGGGAGTCCTGATAATGAATATTGGAAGAAAATGTTTTTGTCTCCCAATTGGGGGAAGGATGACCCAGAGAGTTATCCTCTAGGTTAATGACAAGGGAAGAGGGCCGTCAGTAATTGAAGTAGTTAAGGCGTAGGTCTTAGCAGCTTCGGAACTGCAGCAGCGCCGGTTTGAATCCGGTCTGTACGATTTTTTTCTGTGGTGGTCCAACGAAAGTGATGAGGGAAGGGAGTGAAAATCAACCATTTTTACATCTATTTACTCAAGAGAAGCAATATAAAAAGTAAGAAAAGCCTTATATGTTAAGAGGCTCTGAAATACTGTGAAAACTATGTAATATATAAGACACAATTCTGTATTGATTTTGTTGAGCTGTAGGGAGTGACCAGCATTAAAAATACTCTCATCCTGGAACCAACTGAAAGTAAAAGGAGGGAATAAAGGAGACTAGTGTAATCTTGACATTTCAGCACAAAATGTTTCTTTGTTCAATTTTAATTTCAGCGCAAATAATGACTACTTTTATAAGAATGGACAAAAATCTAACTGCATTAAGAGTAGCAGCTTAGCCAAGAAATGTGGTAACCAGTGAGGAACTGATTAGTGGTTAGAGCAGTAAGCAACTAAACTGTAACTTTTGCTATATCCTAATTGAACAAGAATTGGCCATTCTGCCTTGGTTGGAAGGCTTAAAAGAGGAAAATTGTTCTTGGAAATAGGGTTTCGTCTCGTTTCAAGACCAATTTGTGCCAACTAACTAGTACCACAAACTCTTATATAACCAAAATATTGACTTTGGAAAGTTGCAATTGGATCTATCGAGGCTACAACAACAGGCTACAGGATCTAGAAAGGAATAATAACTTACCATAACTAATTTAACAAAGTCTCGCTAAATGTTGTAGATTTACAAAACCATCAAATCATTACTACAATTATGCTCCGAAATCTAATCTAATGATATAACCACTATTAGGACCAGCCTATAATTAAAAGTCATACAGTGCCCAACAAAAAAGCCAACATTGTGGTTCTTCGAGAAAAAGAAAATACGGCTGTAATAATTAAAAATACAACTGCATATTCGATAGTAGTTCCTAATTATGAAAATTTTCATAGAATGGTTGGAGAGATATTGAAAACAAGAAAAAATCCTTAGTTCTGTAGAAAGGGATTGAAGAGCTCTGAACGCCTAAAAGTGGAAAACGTGAGTCCTTTATCATTCTAGCTATGGATTGAGACCAGGGTAAACGGTTAGAAGTTGCAAAGAAT
>NW_027106720.1:211870-217222 GCF_000696795.3 Halyomorpha halys
TCCAATAAAATTACAAGTTAATTCAGTAATTGTAAACTAATTTCTAATGTAAAAAGTTGGCTATACCCTTGGGGTTCTTAGGCTTAATATGGCAAATCGTTCCAAAGTCGTATATTTTTATGTTTATAGTCAGTAAATCCTCCCTATTAGCTCAACTACGTAAATTAGTGAAATTTAAAGAATTAAAGTGCGCCAATTTCGGTGTACAACAAGAAAGTCGAAAAAGGTACATTTCATCTTAGATGTTAACTTAAACTTATTTTTACCCAACTATGATTTCGAGTGTCAGATATAGTGTAGTGTGATTAGGTTTTTTTTTATAACCCCTTCCTGATCATTTTTGACATACGAGGGGGGGGGGAGGATAGTTATCTACAGAGTACCACCCTATTCTAGCTATGGTGGGGGCCAAGTTTTCATTTCATGGGACGGCAACAGGAATAAAACTCGACCCCTCAGGCCGGATTTGAATCGGGTACCGAAGCAGTTCCGAGGTTGTGATTAGTTGTTCACATCGAAACCTATTTACAATGATAAGATTTCTATTTTTTCCAGTCATGTTGTGATCCTATTTCGGCTTACTGGAGCATTTCAGGAGCAGGGCTGTCTCCCAAAACACCAAGATGTATAGACCAGGTGTATAAGACCGTGGTGAGAGCAGTTCTCACTAATGCCTCCGAATGCTGGACACTACCCAGGTCACAGAAAGCCCTTCTGCTCTGGTTCGAGAGGAAAATATTGAGGAAAATTTATGGCTCGGTTTATGCTGAAGGGATCTGGAAGACGAGAACAAATGCTGGCAGGCCTCTACAGGAACCCGGATATTGTAAGAGTAATCAAAGTGGGATGGCTTCGGTGGGCAGGCCATGTATTAAGAATGACCCAGGATCAGATTCCTAGGATGATTCTGGACGAAAGGATATATGGGACAAGGAGAGTAGGAAGACCCCGGCTTCGATGGATCGATGGAGTGGCAGCCGATGCCAGGCCTATCTTGGGAATCCGCAATTGGAGAGGAGAGGCAACCATTAGAGAGGACTGGCAAACGAAGTTGCGGGAGGCCTTGACTCTACAAGAGTTGTAGCGCCACAGATGATGATGATGATATTGTGATCCTATGTTTAGAAATAAAAATTTCACACATTATAAGTTTCCACTTTTGTTTATTTCTGCTCTCTCCCTACAAAATTAATTTTTTTTAATCGCTGTATTTTTTCAACAGCTAACGCACAATAGAAAATAATTCGATAGTTGACTTAACAAGGGGAACAGTAGACATACTTCAAAAGTAGGTATTGAACTATTTCAAAATTCCACCACCGGAAGTTCATTTTATGTTCAGTACGTTCCGGTCTGCAGTTTTTAAATTAGCGATAAACCTAAAAATATATGGCGGCCAATCACAAAATATGCCCCAGAGACCCCTGTGGTGAGAGATCCCCTGAGAATAGAAAACATTTTATCATCATGTTTTTCAAACATTTTTACATAAGAATCCATTGATAAAAATCAATTTATGCTTACTTCTAGGTACAAACAAATTTTAAGCTAATTTTATTGAACTTTCTGTAGCTCCTAAGGGAGTTATGCACAATATTGAATGTTTCATCTGGACTGATTAAATATTAGAAGATAGTAAATATACAATTATGTAAATCTATATAAAGTATTGATGTTCCACTGGTTTGGCACAAGGAATCTTACATTTCAGAAGCAAGTGCTCGTATTTTGCAAAACGTCTCCCCGAATGGCCAAGGATACTGCTGCCAGTAGACACTTAAGTCATTAGGGAGGCCTGAAAGAGAACGATTAAAAAGAAAAAAAATTAATGTTTTAATAAGTAAATGGAGTGTGTGAGAACAATGAAATAAAAAATATTACAACTTATCTGACCAGTTTTTTATGAATTTAATTTAATTGTCGGTAGACTATTTCAATTATATATTTATGATTGACCGTATGTGAATTTAAATGAGATGCTCAAGAAAAAAATCCATTTTTTTTTTAATCATTTATTTATTGTTATTTACAACTGTATAACATATATACAACAAGTAAATTTGCTGTATGTGAGATAGTGACATGATACAAACATGCGGAGAATCTACCCATTGATTGAACTCCAATAACATTTCTAGAAGAGAAGATCCCGAGGCCATCTTCTTTTCAGACGCCTAGGAGGATTATTAGGTAATGAAGGAGAAGCCAGGTTAGAAACAAGTGGATTTGGGTGGTTGGGAAGTTTTAAATGGAAGGAATGGTTTTACCCAAATCGGCAACATATGGGACATTGAGGTCATGATGGATGACTTGATTTGTGACAAAGTAAGGAGCGTTAAGGATTTTACGGAGGATTGGACTGTAAGGATTGGATTCGGGAGGAATTTTATGGTTTAGTGGAGTCCCAAATCTCAACTCAATATGTCCAGATAGGCCTTATTATAGTCATGTAGATCAGTCTTTTGTAATGGATTGGCAATTTAGACCGTTTGTCTAGTAAATGTTGTAATAGTCGAAATCGACGAGCAGTTTCCTGTCTTTTCAGTCTTGTATGAGGATTCCATGTCAGTCGTTTGTCGAGATGTAGTCCTAAGTAACGGATCTGTTCGACAGGAATAAGTGGGGTATTATTAAAGGAAAAATATAGTTTTAAATTATTTATTTATTGCCGACGGTTCGAACCCATTTAAAACCAACGGTTAAATTAAAACGGTTCGAACCCAACACAAGTCTTCAACAGGGCTGATGTAACGGGTAGAAATATAAACAAAAGGAACTGACCGCACATCACGTCAGCTCCCATGAAGAACTAAATCTGGGACGAAACGTCGGCAATAAATAAATAGTTATAAAATATTTTAATTTTAATCGTATCAGCCTGATTAATTGACCTAAAGAGTCTCATAATCGTTTCCTCTTCACGCATATTAGAGGAATAGCTATAGATGACCTCCACCATATTCATCTCTAATCAACAATTTCAGAATAAATTATTATAACACATTTATGCTACTATAAGTAATTATAAACTTATATATTTATCATGGAAATCATTAATTTTAATATTTTCCCTCCATTTTATAGGATATCATTTATTTAAATATTTATTAATCGTCTGTTTTAAATTGTGTGAAATTAAAAAAAAATAATTTTAGTTAAATAAATATTCAAATAAATGACGTCCTGTAAAATGGAAAACAAAGATTAAAGATGTGATTTTGTATTAATAATTTGCGGAATCTCCGAAGAATTAAAATTAGGTTTCATGCGAAAAACTTTCATTTAAAATATCTCTTTCCATTCGAACTTTTAGATATTAATGTGCTGTGGAAGAAATGAAAGAGGTCAAAGTCGGCTTTACTACCGACTTTCTTTTGTTAACTCATCATTAATATCTACATGAGTGAGTAGATTTTCTTGAGTGGTTCCCGGCAGCAGAGGGGAGAGAGGCCTAAGAATGTGGAGGGAAGAAAGAACCATGGAGTAAGTCCATCCAGCAATAAATAACATCCATATCATCATCAACTACCTCAAGCTAGATCTACAATTTCCACAGCCCAGTCATACAAAATTCTACTAACAATCTAATCATAATGTTTTCTTTCGGTCATCCCCTACACCTCTTGTAACATAAAACAATAGAATTTTATTACATTTAATCATGTTTCATTTTTCAATTATACAGTCCACTCAAACCCAACCAGCCAACCAAAAGTGAAGTATGTCTTACAATGGCGTTGAAGGCATACCTCATACAAACAGTGATATAGTTCATGAAATATGGGGCTGTTGGATTAAAGACCAACAGCTAGAGACTATGTATTTCATGTAATCCTATTTTAACCAACTGTTTTGTTTTTAAAAACAACGGTTGCGCAAGAAGGTGATTTATTCTTCTTGATTACTCTCAACCTCCAGATTTTTCCCCGAATAAGGATACCCATATTATGAGGCCGGGGAGACACCGAAGGGCATGAACCTCACAGGGTTGATTCACAGCTACAGTAACAGAATAAATAATTGTCTGCCACTGCTGAGTTTGAACACAGTTCCTTGGAGATGGCAGCACAGTGCCTTACCAATGAGCCCCTTAGCTCATCTCCCAGATATATATGTATATATAAGTTACGGTCTGAGTCAGCTGTTATTTCGATGTCAGCTGACTGAGGGGATCAGCTGATCGAGGGTATATAACAGATGTAGCGAACACAATAAAGCTAGTATTTTACAGCAGTTCAAGCGTGTTAGATCTTATTCCTTCTTCTCTTTTTTGACATTTTGCTTTCGCCAATACTTAACTGGTGCCGAAACCCGGGATTTTAAATACCGGAGTAATATTTACTTTAAAGAAGACATTTTGCTTTCGCCAATACTTAACTTATATATAATATATATGTTATGTATATTTATTGAATTCGCTCAAGAGTTATTAGTGATCGATCGTCCAACGAGTTTCTCAATTGAAACCGTGGTTCCGAAATACCTGTGAACTTTAATAACGTTCTTAATTTAAATTTAAAAAGATATTTGTAACATTTTTGTGAATTTACCTTAGTTTTTTAATGTTTCTTATCTCATAATAAGTGCTTATGAGAGCATGGGAGCTTTTAGTCTAATTTTGTCTTTCAGAATTATTTAATTTTAACATTTCTAATACAAATGCCTAAGCCTTTTATACAAAAGTTCTACATTATAAAATTTGCTCACATAACTATTAGTGAGAACAACTATACAAGTGTAGAACTTGTATATAAAAGTCGTAGTCAACAAGTCTTAGAGTGGATTTTATTAGAAAAGTTTTAATGATAAAATTCTGGGATACAAAAATTTCACCTAAAGCTCTCATAAAAATTTTAGAAAAAAATTCTAACAAAAATGTCCTTGCACAAACTGTTTCGAAAAGATTCCTAAGTAAAAGTATTTGTTAGAACAAGAACGTTTTCAAAATAAATGTGCACAGTTACTCCGGAAGCAGGGTTTCTATTGAGAATGCAGCAGGTTGGACGAGCGACCAGCGACAACTCAACAACTCTTGAGCGAATCCAATGAAACATAAACTAGTTACTAGGGCACTTATGATTTCGCTAATTAACTACAAACTTAGGTCTTGTGCTGTAGTTACTTCCAATGCATAAAGTCCCATCGCAACCCCTGTGCAGTACATCTCTCAGTTCCTATCTCGTTATTTCAGTGAGCACTAAAAAGATTGCATCATTTAATAATTCAACTTTTTTTTTTTTACCATTAGGTCAGATTTTGTTTTAATTGGTTATGGGATTCTGAAAAAATAAAATTGTACAGTTAAATGGCCTTTAATATCATCTAGGTTTTATTATTATTGAAATAGTCTGG
>NW_027106720.1:219873-220626 GCF_000696795.3 Halyomorpha halys
TTTAAATCCTAGTTTCTAATACCAAATATTAAGTTTATCTTTTATTTAAGTTTAAGTTTATTAAGTTTTTATTTTATTTTTCTAACATGACGAATCCAACTGCAATGGTTGTAGATCACAATACAGACAAAACAAAACAGACATCTCCCAACCCCCCCGAGGCGTTGTAAGAGACGTCGAATCACCACCACGGATGAGCAAGATTTTACAGAGCCTAAAATTACTGCCCGGGTTGATCCTCGACCCCAACCACCAACGAAACTCGACAACTCATTCGACGGACCCTCTGAGACCAATATTACAGATAACCCACACACAACCACACACAGACCCACTACAAGCACCACAACTAGCACAAGCACAACTACAAAACAATTCAGACCACCACCTTTAGTAATTAACCCACCGGTATCGGCGGTACAATTACGAGATGCCCTCAAACAGGCTAATATTCTAAATTTTATTATCCGTTCCTCAAAAGAGGAAAACAAAATCTTTACCACGACAAAACAAGACTACGACAAAGTCCTTCACTACCTAGATGCAATAGAAGGCGTATATTATTATACGTATGCTCCACGGGGTACCAAACCTCTTAAAAAATTCATAATCAAAGGGTTACACCTTAATCACCCTTTAGATTCAATCACCGAAGCATTCTTGGAACGCCTTCCTGGTTTCCGCCAATTGCATAGAATGCAAAAGACAAATGCCGCCGGGCAAAAAACAGATTTAACGCACATCATAGTTACA
>NW_027106720.1:223256-229462 GCF_000696795.3 Halyomorpha halys
AGACTCAAATTACTCATCTACAAAGTAATACTACGACCATCACTCTTACACAGCGCACCACTACTACACTATCTCTACCCAACAGCCCTGAAATCACTATTCTACACTATCACTTTCTTATTATTTCACCATTATCTATCGTCTTTATTAATTAATGTCTTTTTTATTTTTATCATATATGCGATACAACACGAGGAGGCCCATCACCTCCGGACTTAAAATAGCTCCTTTTTAGAATGGATATGATATTAAACATAACAGGTAATCTTAAAATACCAATGGTAGTAAAAGGTAAGACACAACACGAATTACTTTTCTTTTTCACAGTAATGCACTTACTAATTCACTTTTTATTTCTGTTTTAGAGGGTTTGGAAAAAAACAATAAATAAAAAAAAATAAAATAAAAAAAAGGAACACCGGAAGACAAATCCTTCTGTTCGTTCTACTAGATATATAGTATTTAATTTGTCACTGCTGTAAGGACCACCTATGGACCTCATTGTTATTCCATAAGAAAAAATTGTATATGCAACATAATCTTGGGTCGATTCCCATCAAGTCACAAAATTTCTTTGTAGTATCCCTCTTCTGAGCTTTGCCAAAAATGTTACTATTTTCCATCATCTCATTGGGCCTATCATTATTATGCTCCCACTCCATCTTCTTCTGAATTATTCATGAAGTAACTTTGCTAAGCTATTACTCCCTTGTTTCTTAGTATATTTAATTTTAAAACCTTCACTGTTGTCGAATTAATTTGCGTTTGCAGTGGTCGGGGGCGGTTGCTTGAAAGCGTAGTCATCCACAATGCCACAGTGCACAGTATAGCTTTTTTCGCGTAACATAGAATTTGTTTTATAACCTCTCGTACATCACTCTGCCATTTTTTAAACTGTAGCGAACATCAAGAAAATGGGGCATCGTGTTAGGATAAGACAGCCGGAATTAATTGCACAAAACTTTGATAGCTACAATAAAAATCATCACAGCTAATGGATATGCTTTGTCAGTCTTCACAAGAAAAGAACGGTTCGCCCAACAAGTCATTACTTTGCCCCTAAAACAATTAAAAAACCAAATAAAAAAATTGAGTTTTACACGAAATAATGATGAATTCGGCAAATAGACCTAGGAACAGCTGAGGTACATACTGCTATGATTAATAACTAAGCAAAATGATTTTTCCTGACTTCACTAGAAGAATAAAGCACGTCCATTGGTACTACTATTCAGTTATTACAGCTACCCCCTTTATTGTAAAAATGTTGTAACGGGACTTTCTATTGGCTAAATGCATCGTTTTTTATTAAACCTCTCTGCAATGCACTTTAGCATATGTTATATTTTTATTAAAATATTTTAATTTTTCAAAATTCCCTTATTCATTATGATGGATGGAACGATTGTCGCAGATAATATACATTTGTAAGACTGGTCGGGCACTTGTTCTACTATCGATTCCGACTGCCTGGCGGCCTGCCAGTCTAACTTGACTTGCTTTATTTTCATCCTTCAAGCTTTGACCCTGATTAGAAAAATATTTATGTTATTATTTATAATAAATTCGAAATGATTTTATTTCGTAAAATATCCCCGACTCGAGGAGCTGAAGAATTTTGCGCACAAAAGTTTCATAAAATATTAAACTACTAATAGTTTATTTTAAGATTAGAACATCTCTAATCACAAATAATTTATATTACAAATCCATAGTTACCACTAGTCCAGTATTCTTTATGAGGAAGCTATTTGGAACACCGAGATAAAGTGAGCATTGTGAATAAATACTGATCGACTCTATTCCATCAAGAAAATCACCTTATTATTTGAGTTTTTGAGTTACCAATAGACACCATGTCAAATATAATTGGGCCAGAAATAAAATACCTTGAAACAGTTGAAGATAACGAAAAATTGAAAAGAATTTGATAGAAAAAAAATGTCGAATTTCCATGGTTGTTATAACAACAGTCTGGACTATAGAAACATGAAAACTTAGTAATATTTGCTTTTTACTTAAAAATATAATAGAAAAATAATATATTTACCTAGAATAAGAAGCATTAGATCAGAAACTGCAAGGCTAAAGAGATAGTAATTGGTAGCGGAGTGCATCATCTTGTGTTTGATGATGACCCAGCAGACTAGCGTGTTGCCGATGACTCCGGTGAAGAATATGATGACATATATGATGGTTATTGGTAGTACAATGGAGATGGGAAGGTATTTAGATCCTCGTGTGAGCTCGATGTAATCGTCCAGTGTCCAGTTTTCCTTAGTCCTGTTCAAGTAGAGGATGAGCTCATCCATGTAGTCGCTGATGTTCCTGCTCATCTCAGCTACCGTATCCGGCGTTTTCGCACCGCCTTGCAAGCTCTGATCCCTCTAGTGCGTCTCATCTTTCAAAATGAAAACAATCATGTCGGAAATCCTGAAAAATGATAATCATATAAAAAAGAATATCATATCTATCGACAAACTCATAGTTCATTTTCTAATTTTATCGAAAATTCTTATTAAATAGTTTCTTGAGGCGCTAAAAACGGATATAAACTTTATTTCACACCTGAAAAATATTTTACAGTATTTTGAAAGGTCAGTCTGTCCAAATTGTTTCAATATCATATTCATATTGAGAAACAGTGATATTTTTATAAAAGAACTATTGATATTTTATACAGGATATATGTGGCAGTACGATAGATAATCACATTATCAATAAAATTAAAATAAATCAACTAAATCTGATAGATTAACGATAATACAGTAAATTTAGCCTCCGTTTTTATTTTCAATGCTTTCTCAAAACGTTACTGCTATCTCATCTTATGACTTAATCTATATGTATATAAAAAGGAATGGTTCTAAAGCTTGTCCATAATAAACTTTTGAAATACTGGACCATGAGGAAAATGATAATCTGAATTTGAATAGTGTCATTTGAACGGTGATTAAATCACCTAAAAAAAAAGAAAATGAATTTGGACAATTATTAACGAAGATATAGCCTATTGGAATTTTACTTATATTTGAAAACAAATTGTAGAATTTAGGCAGGTTCACTTTGAATTTTATTATTATTTTTAATATAACTTGAAAGATGTGATCTACCGAACATTCTAATTGATAATTTTAATGAGAATTAATTCCCTTTATAGATCCTTAATGGACCAATATTAATAATGAGAGATAAAAACTTTTATGTACTACAGTTATATTTAGAAAAGTAAGTAAAGTATATAGGGACAATACATATTTTATTTACCAATTTTTATTATATACTAATACAATATATTTTTATTATACGTTATTGTTATTTACCAATGTAAACTAAATAGATATATTAATCAATTAAATTTATCATTAATTATCTATCTGTAAATAAAAATAAAAATGTATGTTTAATTTTCTCAAAATATATAAAACTTAAATAACGTCAAACTTTCAATAGTGTTTAATTAATCTATATACATCCCCAAATCTAGGAAATGCAAAACTTTGTCGGTCTGCTAGTTATTTTTGCATATATTACAAATTTTTTATCAGTCTCGATTTACGCGGCAAAAAACAAATTTCATGAATGTTCTCAATTTACTGGTGATTGATTATTGTGACAGATAGTCCAAAAAATAGACCGGCAAGTGACAATAAGTAATTTAATTAGGTTCCACATCCGTGTTCCAGGTTCCACTTTTCCAACAATTATGTTTCCAATAAGGTTTTTCCAATGCTTCACATTCGGTCCCCGTTTTTTTTTTTTAAATTTTAACTAGTACTCAAATCACTCATATAAGCCAGTTTAATGAGCTACATTAACCTATCATTCAATGTTTATCTTCATAGAAATATTAGTTTTGATGATATTTGACAAAATAAATTCACAAAATATTGATTTTTAGTTGTTCGGACAAAATATTTGGATTTATGAAAAACTACATCTAAGGAAATATTAGATGTACAGTATGTCAGTCAGCACTCATATTAAAGCTAGTTTAACTTAATATAAAGTTGTTTATTACATTTATCTTCGTATGGGTAGTAGTTTTTTGATATTTATTGAACGTATACAGTTCTATTAGGGCTCATATTTTAGAAAATTTACTCTACTTTAAATTATGTTCTATTAAGTTTCCTAGTGTTGTAGGTTGTTTTAAAGATATGAAGCTCCGAATGAAAAGTTAACTTTTTTTTTACGTTTTTGAGACAGCCGCCATTTTTTATCCTCCAAAGTATACTTTGCAGACTCACCAATTTTGACTAGTAAAGATACCTATTTTCTATTAAATAAAAAAATGGGGTGAAATAACTGACTTTTTTTCTCCTCTTGTACTATTAAGTTGAGGGACGATTTCGCTCTTACGCTGACAGCATAAGAAATTTCCCCGTGCTTATTTAAATGTTTCTCTCTCTCTCTCACTTAGCCCTACTGGAGGCCGTTGTTGACGAATGGATTAAGGTGTTACCTAAGCTACCTCGTAAGTGTGGCCGGTTACGGCAATATAGGGTAAGTAGCCCTATTCTGGTCTATGCGAGTTGAATTTTAGGTTATGGCGGCCCTTTAGGGAATAAAACTTGGAATTCATATTAGAATAGGACAGATAACTACTCCATATGTCAGAAATGGCGAGAAAGGGGGTAAACAATAAAAAAATTCACAGTTTCCCTTAATTGCCACCTGAATTAATTCACCACCTTCTTTATTTTTAAGCCCATAGAACACTCGATGCCTCTCCCAACTAATTATTATTATTATTATTGATTATTGTTATGCTCTGCAATCTTGAGGCTAGAGTTGAACGGCTGATTAACTGTTTAGTAGGATTTGTCTTTAGGATCCTAATTAATCCCTCTGATTCCTGATTTAATACGGGGTTGAAGTGGCTCTTTTCTTGCATTCTTCATTTACCAATTAATTCCATCTAGAAATCTATTATTTATAACTGAAATCTACTCTCCATTCCCTCCCCACTCGTTCTCAGCGATCCTAGTCTTTACCAGATCCATTACTCCCATATCCATCATTCTTCTTAAAAATAGCATCTATTCAATCATTTCCTGTCGACCAATTTCCATGGCAAACGTAAACACCCTCAAGTCCACATAAGTAAAAAATAATTTTCCAAAGTGTTTTTATAATGTTGCAGATCTTTGTTTATTGCTTCCTTACTATATCAGTTTTAATGCTTATCTATTAGTTGATTATCTAATAAAATGATTATTATGCCCATGTATTTTCAATTTTTAGGGATCTGAGGCCCAACTTTTGGAAAATATTGCGTGCCTGTCAGGTAGTTGTAGTTGAAATAAGTCCCCTTCCTACCCAACTGCTTTCGTCTCAACCTTGTAAAAGATATTTATAACATTAAAAAAAATACTGTTAATATTATAGGAAACATTTCATTCGAAGATTTCGTATAACTCATTAGCATAATCACTTACTTAAATGATGAAGTAGCCAATATTGATAAATATCTATCACCTAGAATGATATTTATAATCAATATTCATCTAGAATATTTTTTTCGGAGTATACAAATAAAAGTTTTTTTCCGGTGACTCTAGGAATACTTTGCATCAAGTTTTATAATGGTTTTTAACTTTGAAAAATTTCATTTATTTATTTTTTTTATCAAAAATATTATAATTTATTTATTTTTTGTTACCCCATACTCGATCATTACTGACATACAGGAGGGGAGGGGAGAAGTTATTCTATAGGTAACTAACCTATTCTAACCAGTGTGGGAGGGTTAATTTTTTCAATCCTTGGGGCCACTACAAAATAAAAAGTAACCCGAACCGGCGCCTCTAGAGATATGGGGTTGCTAAGGTTATGCCTTAACTGGGCCAGGTACTAACGATACCATTCCTTTGTCTCTTCAAAAGACTCCTTTATTTCAATTCTATTACACAGTCTGCCTTATCATAAGGCATCCGAAGTCAAAGTGGATGAAAATTAGAATTTTTGGAAATGTAAAATCACGGAATTTAAGAATTTAATAATCATAAATAGAATATAAATATATACTTTGAAAACACTTAACAACGTAAGAAACATAAATAATAAGTCCAAAATATTTGTATCACAGAAAATTAATTGCACAGCACTTAAAAATCAACTTCCGTATATCCGTAATACGTAAAATTATTTTAAATTAATTATTTACGTTTCTCATGTAATTAAATGTCTCAACAGTTTATATT
>NW_027106720.1:230241-241910 GCF_000696795.3 Halyomorpha halys
TAAATATATGTATGCATATACAAAAAATGTAATTCGGGAGTAGTGGTTAGAATCAGATAGTTCGTTTGGGAAGTTTGAGAGAAAATTTGGAGAGATTAAAATTAATTATTATGTTTGAATAGATAATGGACAAAATCCAAAAAAGCTATCCAACACTGAACTGGTGTATTAACTTTCGATAGACAGCCCGAAACGTAGGTGGGAGGCTGACCTAAGACAGTAACCTTAAAAAAGTCTGATCTCGTATATTTGGATTTGGATTTGATTTAACGAAGGGAAATAATTAAACGGCGGGATTTCGGGTTTACTCTTTTATTATTATCATTATATATAGACTTCACGTTCTATCAATATCTCCATTAACAATTTCTCTATCTTCAAAACAGCCACGTTATTTAAATGAGGTTCGTTAAAATTACTAGTATTCTCTATAAAAATAGAAATGAGAAAATGTTTACGTATTAAAGAAATATGATACAAGACAAAACAAATAATTTCTGAGTACAAAATGTCAAGTCGTGACGTGTCGTGATATCAGCATGCCTTTGGTTAGTAAAAAAAAAATATATTTTTAGTGTGCAAACGTTTGGTTAATTACGTGGGATTGCGTGATAGTTTTTATTGCTAGCCTCGAATCACACTTGAGATCTGTTCACCAGTTTTTGTTTATTAATTTTCAAAATTTATATGGGACATATCCGTGTTACTATCATTTCAATCTATCAATCTAATATAAAAAGCGTAATAACCATAAACATGTTTATCGCCCTGAATAAAATTGTAAAACCATCATTTCACCCTTATATGTTGTACGATTAATTATTGGTGGGAAAAATTATAAGAAAAATGTTCATGTGCCGTCATTTCAAACCGATAAGTAGTGACTCGATATGATAGAATTTTTATGATCTGGGAAATTCAAAGTATAAACAAATATAAAATAAATTATATACAAAAAAATAATAATATGAAGGTTATATGTTTATACATGCTTGTAGATATAGATGTATAGATGATTTAATGTTAACATTATTTTAGTATATAAGTAATTGACTGTGTTTTTTTTTTGTCTTATTTTTATTTTCTATAGGCTTTGGCTGAATGTCAATTGGCTTTTGAAACTATATCAGGCAAAAGTACCCATTAATTATATTCTTTGACGTCTATCGGATTCTTGAGATCCGCTTACTTGCGTCAAACCGAAAATTGGAAATGACGAGTAAGCAGCTATTATCTCACCTCTTGAAAATTACACTAAATGAAAGACAAGTGTCTTCAACGAATCCCTGCACCGCTGCAATATGATATTTTGGAAATAAAAATCGATGCCAGCTCAAGAATTATAATGTTTGAGAATTAAAATTTGTGGAGTATAATTTGAGTAAATTTGAATGCTACAGGATATATTGAAAATATTCATCTTCATGATTATTTATTTATTATTTATTCATGATTATTTATTTATTAGTGATTATTATTTATTCGTGATATTATTAATTCATCTTTATATCACGAGAAACACAGACCCTAGAGGTCCTCTCATGTTCCAATAGACCTAGAATATTAACAAAACTGGTGTAAGCCTTCATGCCTGAACGGATGAAATTTCTTGAGAAAGTTTTGAATTGATCTACTTTAAAGTTTATTTACTTTTATAATTACTGATATTACTTTAAAGTGTAAGTTATCGAATTTGAGTTTATCAATTTCGTTTCATATTTTATTCATACAGATTGGTTATGAGGGTCGTTTTTCTCCTGATTCAGAGAGATTTTTAAAAAGAAAAAGTCCGATATCGAAACAGCTGGTGCATTTAGAGGTTGGTCACCATTACAGATAAACAATATGTTAAAAATATTTTTGGATCGGCCTCTGGCATTTGATAGAGTGTGGCACCAGGGTGTTCATTTTAAATTAAAACACGTTCCCCCGAGCCCTTGCTATTTGGTTTTATGTTCGTATTTCTATGGCCAATTCTTCTCTGTCCCACAAAGCTCGATGATCTCATCCATAAAATCTCTTCACCTATTGACTGCGATGCATGCCGATGACACTGCTTGTATCACGAGAAACACAGACCCTATTCAGGGTACTCTCATGATCCAATAGACCTAGAATATTAACAAAACTGGTGTAAGCCTTGAAAATTAAAGCTTGACTATGACGAGTCACATGTTAAGTGCCAAATTCACGCATGCGTAGGCGTGTGATGGATTCTTTAGGTTGGCTGTTTTTGGCTTATTTATGGGAACAAATCAAAGCGCACTTGTGCTGCATTCACACATTTGTTTTCAGATTGCGTTGTTTTAGAACTGCTAACAGATGAATATTTCTGCTTTCAGTGTTTTAATTAATTAAAGAATCTCCCCGGCCTTTGGACTCAATAATTAAGATTGAATATTTTGAAATGTTATCGATTCAGTATAAATACATTGTTTCAAATCCTATTAATTAACTTTAGCAATTTATTTTAGATTTAACATAGCTCACATTTAAATGACATTATATGTTTAGATAATTAAATAAAATAGTTTCTGATAAAAATTCTAGAATAAAAGTTCAATTTATAGGTAATGTAGTAGACTATTTATATCGATATTTATCAGCTACAACTTACAGCTTACATTCCTGATACCTTTACCTTTCTTTTCATTTCTTCTATATTTATTTTGTTCATTTTTTATGATGAAAATAGAGTTAATCAAATGTAATAGCAGAAAAATTTTAAAATAAAAAAACAATCCTGCATTGTTGCTTCCTTTCTTTACCAATCATTTGTACAAGTCATGTATTAGCTGCAAGTGGCAGTCTTATTAATCCATTGCATTTACACTACGTCGCCAAATCTGTCCTAAAATTTACCAAGACTATCACCTGATAGCGAAAAAAATACAGTTCCCTATTTAGGACTCATTTTTTGACAAAATGTTGGATAAAACAAAAGAAAAAAAAAGATTACGTTTTGTCTTTTTCATCGCTAAATTTTGGAATAAGACCATTATAATATATACTACAATAAGCAATTAGATAGACTACAATAAGCTATTATATTCCATAGTTAATAGATGTCCTAAATTACTTCTCTGACATAAGCTTATATAGTCGTATGCTTGCCAAATATATAGACCTGGGAAAAAGAAAGACATTATAAAAATACAAACATTTCAGACAAAATTTTGAAGATTGATAACGAACCCACCTTAGACAAGACCAACTCTTCACCCCGACTTACACATTACAACATATTTCATTCGTATAAATTATATGCTGTTTCACGAGAAATCACATGGACAAACCAATATATCTTTGCGAAATATAGCAACAAAAAACATTTAGGATGTAATTTAGCGAAGCTGGAGAGAAGTTGGATGAAGGACGTTCTAGGACCCTGTCATATTCTACGTAATTTAGCTCAATAAGTTTTAAAAGTGTAAATCAAACTGTTAATATAAAAAAGATGACTTATGAGAGATAATTAAATCAGATTTTAAAGTACAACAATTGTGGATCCATCTATGATACAAATTTCCACAACCATTGAAAAATATTTTACATATAAAGTGATTTATGATGACTTATTCTATTTCATTTTGACTATTGGGAAATAATAAGTCCAAGATAGAATTTACAACAATTTCATTATGAATTGTGTAAGTTTTACGGTTAAAAAAAAATCTTTACAATGTACTGAAGTCTTGGTTTCCCCAACAACCCATGACTTCAGTTTATTGTAAGAATGCACTATTTCTACAACAATGGTAGTTCAAGTTGCCGATTTGCTCATGTTTTCTCCCAATCAAGGGTACCCACATTATAGCGGCTGGGTGGTTCCCGATGGCTCCTAAACCCACAGGGTTGACTCATAGCTACGCTGAAACAGAACCTAATTATCTTCCACAACAGGATTTGAATCCCGGGGCCATAATTTTACTCAGCCTATAATGTATGGAACCTTCTCTATTCGAACATATTTATTTTGTTGAATAGGTATAATATGAAACAACAAACTTGTAATTTGATGACTGATCAACTATCAAACAAGATATTATTATTTGTGTTGTTAGTTGTCAGTTGTGAGACTGATACAAAAGATTTATCAAGTAGTTGATTTGGTTGATTGGATTTTATCGCTTTATTAATTATTGTTTTTACCCTCAACGGTCATGGCCATCTTTTAAGCATCAATTATCTCCTCCCTCAAAATTTTTGGAATTATTTCATCAATTTTCAGTTAGCCATTTTAAGGCCTTATATAGACCTTATATTGTAAAAATGTTTTTAGAGTGCTACCATTAGGTAGTTTCTCTACATGCTTGTACCATACCATTATGCTTTCCTCAAATTTACTTGACGTATTTATGTACAGTTTTAAGTATCTATAAATAAATTAAAAAAAAAAAAATCATTTAAAATAATACCAAAAATTAAATTTTAATATGAAGTTTAGTTTGGTAAATTTTACCCATTTTGTGGTGTGGTCAAACACACTATCATGCACAGTCATGAGTTGGTCTTGAAGTTTTTTCCTAGTTCACTGTTATAAATTATTGGTGTGGAAATTTTGATTTCAATTAATACAGTAACGTATTCTTTTTTTTTGTTTTTTTTTGTTGAAATGTAGAAATTCTTTATTTCGTCATTTCGAGTAAAAATACAATAATGAAATTATATATTCACTTATTTGGTCAAAAAGATAAGGAATATCGGATTCCGAGAGTAATAAGTAAAACAGAAACCGTTTTCATTTGAATAAAGTAGACAAATAAGATAATTTTTACCATGTTAAAGGCTAGCTTTTCCTGTATATTAATTTGTTCCTGTTATTTAATTTGTTAAATGTGAGGAAACTTGATATATTCTATATATAGATTCTATTATATATTGATATATATTCTATCTGGGAAAATCAATTTAGCAATAATGTTTTGAAGAGTTCAAGAAACTTTCTGTAGAAAGTTTAGAGCCCCGAGAAATTCTAATTCTAAGGAATTAAAAATTTATATAGTTTAATTAATTTTTTTATTATTATTTTAGTAATAAAATCTTAAAAATGAAATAAGAATGAAGGAAATATATTACTTACAGAAAGACGTAACGCGCGGCTCTGATTCCTAACACACTATATTGTATTACGACCCCCTCTTATCATTATCAACTAAAGTGCCCATCTATTTTTCACATTGATAATAATAATGGTTTCAAAATGTATTTCTTGTAGAGGTCGAGGGCAAAGGATACCAACATCATATCTACGGTGTAATCTCGCTAATCCCAACTAATTGCTGCCAGAGGGTCTTCGGATTACAGAACATTTTAGGAAAAAACCAACAATATAAATATACATAATTATTTAATTTTTTTTACATATTTTATTAGAAATTTGACAGTTGGAAGTTAAAAAAAAAAAAGAAGTCGGTTATTATTCTTTTACATCTCCAGTAATGCCAAGTGATGATTTGATTTGTTAAAATTATAAGATTGTTCATTTATAAGTGAAAAGGGTATAAATAAAAACATCCTTTTTATTGATTTATTTAAAACGGAATAAAAAAAAAATGAGGTTATCTGACAAATTTGTATTATATATAAATTAGTTTTACTGAATCAAATCATTTATACAATAGATATTATATTATGTATTTCTAATTCCAACAAAATATATTATGAAAACTTTCATAGGAATTGATTAACCGATATCGAAACTGTGTAAAAAAATTCCACTTTCGATTTTCACAGTGATTACAATAAATGTTCTTTACACATGTTTAAAAACAGAAATGTTATTGCCTCTTGAGTTTTCTAAAAAAAAAACATTTTTGTTGTACTTATTGGAAAAAATGATTTAATATTATTAAAATATCCATAATGAATATTGTTAATAAAGACGCAATGCTTATTAATTTAAGCTATTTCTATATTGTTAGTTATTATTCAATTGTATTATTATATTATTACATTTCAGTTGTCCCAAAGTTTCGGGGTGGTACCCATCTTTTGGAAATTACATAAACTAATTTAAATTTGTGAAATTTTGTCTTCCATCTTATTGCTTCTATTTTGTATTCGTTTTCCCCCCCTTTTCCCTTCTTCAGTATCACATTACCTTTTTCCTGGTCTCCTTGCTGATCACATCTATGTCATCATATTTTGTCATGATTAATTATAGATAGTTCCCTTGTATTAAGTAAATTGTGTTCCATGAAAGAATAAAATTAGTTGAACACAATCATTTTGTTCTAATATATTTTTTCTTATGTTTTATTTTACACGCAACGTGCAGGTATCGAGGATCACGACTGATCCTTTGTCAATGGGAGGCTCCCTTTCAGCATTGGTACATTGCCCAGCGACTGTTTGATGTTCTGGATGCCCTGCTTCAATCATCATAAAATTACGCAGCTAAAATCAAGTTAAGTGATGAAAGACTGGGTGTTGATCAGGGCTAGCGCAGTGTGATAGCTCTAACAGACACCGCGATGAAATGTTTTTTGAAGTGGGCCAATTGCTGGTGGCAAAAAGCATTAGTGTTTGTCATTTCAAAGAAATCGCGCAAGCGAACAGATATGTGTAAGAAAATCAGGTATTCTCTGGTTCAGAATGAGCCAACGCCTAGAGACTAAATGTCATTATCATTTCTGACTTAGAATGGGGCTATCTACAGGCTACCATCCTATTCTAACACTATGGTCGGGGAAGGGTTGAGTTTTTATTTCGTGGGACCATCACATAGATAAATGTCGAACCCTGGGCCGGATTCCAATCGGCGCTGCTGCAGTTCTCAGGTTACAAAAACCTGCGCCACAACTTGCTAAGCCATAAACGGTCCAACTAAATATTAATTATGCACCCCTGCTTGAAAATACCGGAGGCACAGTTCTGGTCTTGAATTCGACGTTAAGACTCAGAGTTATGATCTCAATGACCCCAGGTGGGTGGAGCGGAAAGAGAAAATAAGGAAATTTAAATATGTTACGGATGGCTGCAGGGGAGAGATATGAGGAAGTGCAATGGAGATACTAGCGTAAATATGGTTGGGGACGAAGAAAAGAGGAAAACTAATCGACACGGGAACAAAACTAGGGAAAGACTGGAAACGGGAAATGTAATGTATCTTAGTTTGAGAACGAAAAAAGAAAAACAATTGACACATACGTCATTCATAATTACTGAATACGTATCTTTCGGTTGTTTCTGCATAGTGAATTATTTTATACAATATTCTTTAATTTATGTTATTGCCAACAGGCCTCTTAAAATATTAAAAATTTTTATTATACTTCTTTAGTTCTTTTGCTATATGGATGAGAATACAGTTAACCCTTATTATTAATTATTATTTGAAGATTTTTCCCACCAAAATAAAAAACATGTGTGATTGAAAAACAAAACAAAAACGTTTCCTTATAACGATATCATGATTGATTGCAGATGAATTACTATCATCGGCCAATATTGGGGATAATAAAACGACAAAAAATGTTATTATGAGTAAATAAAACATCCTCACTTTTGAAAAAAAAAATAGGAAACCAAACTTGGTCCATCTAAAACTAGCCTACCCAGACACTCAGTATAATCCTCTTTTAGAGATCAATTTGTAGGCGTGAGTTTCAGCCATAACATCTTGCCACTAGAAATAAAATACATCTGGTTTCTGAGCCAGTATTTCAAACTTTTTCCCATTGAGAAAACTTCAGCTGTGTTTTCGTCGAAATTCCTGTTTTTTTCCTGGTAGATAACTACACATAGTGTACACTCGTCATTATTGTAGTGGGATCGAATCTTCAGCTTTCTAACGAGTCTTCTTATTGTTTTTCAACAAATATAGAACACATTAAACCAAGAAAACTTGCTTAAAGTTGTCATAAATAATTAATTTTAATGAAGAATCAGGAGAATAATTGCATATAGCTTTACCTCGTCGTTGAAAGGAAAATGTTAATGTATTACTTTCACTTCTGTATGTCCTATATCTCTTTATCCTGATGTACATTTTAAAACCAAGAACAACCTCTGCACATTAGTACTTTTATTCAGACTCGTTTTCTTTTTTGTTAGATAGTTTAAAATTAGTAAAAACTTTTTCCCAATGCCGAAACAACGTCTATAAGATTGCAGTGAATTCGTTTATAGGTATTTGAGTATTTAAGGAACCACACTCATCCACATGATTAGACAGATTTCGTTTTGAAGGTTTTTCACCCTACCACCATTGAGCGTCTCGAGATAAAAATTAAAAAACGAAAAAATTTTATTATTTAAGCTATTGAAAAATTAATAAACTGGATATTATCATAAATAGAAATATTTGTAGATGAAGAAAAACGAACGTAGAGGTAATAATTTTAACTGATTATTGATTGTCCGTCTTTATCACAATTCATAGACCAAACATATTAATCCTTTGATTTCTTCGCAAATGCATCTGTCATTTTCCATCCTTTCATTCATACAACCCTCTGTCTCGGTGTTGTATATTGCTTTATGGTATTTCGACTAATCGCACCACTGAATGCTATCATCAAATTCCTCCCGCATCCAATCGTTACACTCCAAAATCCTACGTAAAATCCTTGATGCACCTTATTACGTTACAAATAAACTCATTCACAAAGACCTTAACATCCCATTCGTTGCAGATTTGGCCCAAAACAGATATGTGTCTTTTCATTCCAAACTCCTTAACCATCCTAACCCATTAATTCTTAATCTTTCATCTTTAACAATCCCTGATAAACCTCCGAGACGTCTGAAAAGAAGATGGCCACGGGACCTTCTAATTTAAATTAATGATTGAAGTACCACCAATAGGTGGTTACTTCCCAAGATTTTCAAGTGTATATGAAACATACAACATATTTACTTATTGTATTTATTATTTGTACAGTTGCAAATCACACTAAATAAATAAAAAAAAATTATGGAATGTACCGATGATAGTTATTCATATCTATTCAATCCATGATACTTTTATTTAGAATCAATCAACATGGATAAAACATTATGCTACATTTCTTTATTAAACTTACCAAATAACAATGTAAGTCATTTTCAAGGCTGAAAAAAGAACATCTATATCCTTTAATAACAACAGGTTCCATTCTTCAATGAAATTATTATTTTCTAACTTTATTGAGAAACGTTAAGCTGACTAACTAACAAATCCATTCATTTGGAAACTGCTCCGATACAGTAATA
This sequence comes from Halyomorpha halys, assembly GCF_000696795.3. NCBI lineage: Eukaryota > Metazoa > Arthropoda > Insecta > Hemiptera > Pentatomidae > Halyomorpha > Halyomorpha halys. The sequence goes on from NW_027106720.1 coordinate 239,440, forward strand.
CTATCAAAGAGGGACTGGGATATAGTCCGGAGAAGAGATACAATCCATTTAGGAAAAATTGATCCTCTCCACGTGCTCTTGGGGTAGTTCACGTTATTGCTTTAAAAAAAACATTAGTCTGTTATTGAAAACTTCAAAAGGGCTTGTATAGCTGGGATATCAACGCTTTAATATAGAGTCCATGTAAGCTACAAGCAGACTTTATTAGGATCTACTAGATGGATGTTTATCATAACCATAACGTGATCTCAAAACAACAAATATAGCATACCTTACAATTATTTTACGAAAAATTATTATACCTAACGAGAGAAGGGCACTTATCCATTCTTCCATGACCATACTCAGTAAGATTAACATCGTCGGTAAGTAGATAAAGGGGCTGTGTAACACTTTTTGATTTTTTAAATCTTTAGTGTGGATGTAGGGGGTAGGTGCCTGTCTAGTTAGTGTGAGGTACCCTTATCTCAAAATCCAATAGTTAACTCAGATACCTAGATTTAGAAGGGGCTATGTACACTTCAAAACATAACGAGCTCCAACGAAAAAAAAATGGACCTTGGCTTCTTAAAATTTTCTATTTATAACATAAGCTTTGTAACATAACCCACTTACCCCTTCAATTATAATGGAGATTTTATTTACAATTACATGATAATTTATATGATTTCGGATGTCCTTATTTTCAATAAAGTTTGGTTTCTAATAATAAATTTATGACATAAATAAGTTAGATGAAATATATGCATCTAACATGTAAATAAATGATATAACCACTTCAACAATGATACGTACATAATATATAATTTAACGATGTTCCACTGAATAATATTTTGACAAAGAATAGTATAATTTTATTACAATTTAACATGTAGCATATGTATATACACTAGCACAGTTAGAGCATTTATGAATCGAAAGAAAGAAACACTATTGAAAAAGGTGTGATGTTCAACAGCATTGGGTTCCTACACACAGCATGCTATAACTACTCCAAACAATTTGTTTAACTTATAATATTTATAGGAGATGTATAATTTAAATTAATCTATAATACATAAGGGTAATATATGATTTTTCCTTCATATATATTTTCTTTATTCTTCTTCCGATTTTGTTCTATGTATCCTTGTATATATTTTCCTTCTTAACCTAATACATTTTTTCTCCTTAAACAAATATAAAATACAACATTAAAATTTTAAATATTTTTTATATAATAATAAAAGAATAATATGGACTGAGTGGAAGGAAGTGGACTCAGGAGGAGAAGGAGGGGCATTCTCAAAGGATGAAGGAGGTGGGCTCAAAGGAAGCATGACCAAAGTTTATTTTTCGTACCCTCTAAAAGGGCTATTCGAAAAAAAAAAAATAATACTTCAAGGGCAATAAGTATTAGATTTCCAATTTTCAGTCATACCATATATACAGTCTAAAAAGAAGAAAAATATTTCTTTATTATATAAAAACCTGTGATCACCTTGTAATATTTCATTTTACATATAAGATGAAATAATAAAAGTGCTGGGATAAAAATTTCAAGTTTGTTTGTTTTCCTGCATACACTATATTGAAAAAATAATACAACCTGAACTACAGAATGCATCCAAATTACAGCTATACAATTTGAGCAAAGAGCAGTACAATTAAATGAACGATTGTATAATTTGTAAAATGGGGGTTGTTTGCCCGTTACGCGAAGAGGGGGGTAGCCCAGTAGTACAATAATAATAATAAAATTGTTCTTTTATTTTATTAATATTAAGTTTAAGTGAAAATAAAAAAATACATTTGACACATTCACACTTGTAAACAATATTTACATTCAGCCTTAGGAGCTCTACCCCCTGATGTGGTAGGCAAAGCAGAGCTCCAACAGATCCCACTGCTTCTCTCTCAGCCTTTTCACTAGTATTAAAAGCCAGAATATTTATTATATATAACTATAATTGTATAATAACTTGTATAGTTTTTCACTCAGGTAATATTTAATATAAATTTAAAAGCACTACTCAACATTTATTTACAAGGTATTCAAAATAAATACATTAAGATAAAAGTAATAAATGTAATTTAATAAATATAAGTGTTCAATATAAAAATAATAAACATAAAATTTAATATATGCATATACAGTTGACCGTAAAAATTTATATATAAGAAGATGGTCAGGGTTGCGGTCAAAAGTGAAACAAAAATAGTTTGCAACTATTTATTTTCCAACGTTTCGCAGGGCTTCATCAGGGCTAAAAAAATACAAAATGATACTATGATAAGATACAATGATAGGAATAAAAATACAAAGATAAGATACAATGAAAAGAACAAAAAACAAGTAACAAATGCAAGAGTAAAAGTTTCATATAAAAATACGTAAAATATAAAGCTAAAAAAGTAGAGATGTATATAAAACAAAAACAATACGGGGGAAAAAAAATATATATCTATAAATATACAGAGATAAAATAAAC
>NW_027106720.1:245576-249348 GCF_000696795.3 Halyomorpha halys
GTATTTTTATATGAAACTTTTACTCTTGCATTTGTTACTTGTTTTTTATTCTTTTCATTGTATCTTATCTTTGTATTTTTATTCCTATCATTGTATCTTATCATAGTATCATTTTGTATCTTTTTAGCCCTGATAAAGCCCTGCAAAGTGGGGCGAAACGTTGGAAAATAAATAGTTGTAGACTATTTTTGTTTCACTTTTGACCGCAACCCTGACCATCTTCTTATATATAAAATTTAATAGATTCAAAACAATTTAAATATAAAAAGTAATAAATATGTATAAAAAAATATATTCGGTTCTAATTTATATAAGAATTTCTGTTCAGTAGCCTATTTGGTGGTATTTGGATAGCTGTCCAAATCTTTGGTAAAGATTTTCTTTACTAATCCATACTTTGTGGATGGAATACACAACCGACCACGATCACCACAGGTAGTGTACAATACATGTGTAGTGTATGCTATCGGACTATGCAGGCTCCACTGGCAGTGAAGTATTTTTCCAATTAGGACTCTTCGTTCAAAAAGATTAAATATGATGTTAAAAAAAAACACAAAAAAATGTTTTCCTTAGACGGAATGTCCCAACCGATTCCTTCCACACCGAATAAGTTAAGTTTGTTTTGTGGGTTCCATGTTAGTCTCTTGTCTAGCAGACAGTCATGATACCAAATTGTATCTGGTAAAATAAGTGGTACGGAGTTAATATGGATGGGAGAATGGTGTTTGGGTGCATATTAAATCATGAATTTCAGGTGGGTGACAATGGGAAAATACTTTACCATAAGGTTAAGGGAACGGTAAGGGAGGAAGGAACGAAGGAATTAGTATATATAATAGGGTAAAATCATATGGGTTTTGAGCTTGAAAATAAATTATTCATAATGAATTTATGGTATTCGTGCGAAACAATGTTTAGAATCATAATTTTAATAAATTATCTTTAACAAAGTAAAAAGAAATCTCTTACTCCTCACCTTCGAAATTCCAAATTAAGTTCTGTTATTTCCAAATTAAATGGTTAAGTAGCCCTTTCTGTTCAAAGAGGAGATTTTTCAAGAGATGGATTTTTTTTTTTTTTTCAATTGTCTAATAAATATTTGAAGGGAAATCAAAATTGGTATGGCACGTTAAGGATAAATCAGTACAAGGAGATTCTTCCAGAAAACAATTACTCCTTCTACCAGCAATAAAGGGATGGGGAATGTAGCTAGAATCAGCAATATTGTATCCAGAAAATTACAAAGGATTCATTCAAGCCGTTAATGAAATTTCAACAAAAGGCTATGCACAAAGCCATTATTAGAAAATCATTGAAGTGAATTCAGTTTTTATAAAAACGAATTTAAGCATTTGCATTAATATCATTGAGAAATTAGAAAATATAAGTTGTTCACTAAATGAGATTGGTTTAAATTACGTAAGAATTACAGGAGGCCATTGTTGTTTTTGCGAACTTAGGGGGTCTCTTAATGGAAAACCGCAGAAATATCCTTACAACAAATATAACTTTAACAAAATTCAGCTTTATTATCAATATTTATGTACCAATGACTTCTGTCATTTCCTGCCTTTTAAATGAGTTACGAACAGATTTATTTTAAGACAAACACAATTTTGAAAAATATTTAAATGTTAATTATAATAATGAAAAATGAATAAAATTGAAAACAAGTGTTGTTTTTTTCAAGTTAAATATTAAGTCAATTTTTTTCCCAATTATATGAGCAAAAGTAAACTTGCATCACTTTCTATTATAACATATTATGTGATTTATATATAGTAGACCTTCCGTGGTTGAGTCCAAAGCTTCAAAACCTAACTTAAATATTATATTAATAAATCTGTTGTCGAACTTATAAATTCTAGTAGGTCATAAAAAAATTCAAAGGCTCCAGGCAGGTGAAAATCCTGATAATAAAATTCGTATTCAAGGGTTTGAGGTGAGAAAAAGGAATTTGATTCCGTAGAGGATTGATTATGTATATTGTATATTACAGGAGTTTAAATGCGCTCAAAATCACAAAAGATTCTTACAGAAAAGTAGTCCAACAATTTTTTTTTTTTTTTTTTTTTTAAGAAAACTCGTTAAATTCACTTTTACCTTCCTTAATAATCCTTAAATACGATTTTCATAAAAATCAAAAAATATTTTACCAGGCCAAATCATTGTCTAAGACTGGGGCAGATTGTAATATTTATCAATAAATAAAAATTATCATTAAATGAGGATTTTTCTTTTCAAAAGTGCCCTAAACCAATGTAGTAGTAAAACTGCGTTCCAGCTTATAAAATAATTACAGTCAATGATGTACTTCAGTATCATGAAACTCTAAAGACTCAGAAAGATTAGATGAAAAAATATATATGATTTATATATAGTATAATAATATATATATATAGTAATAATGGTAAAAAAAGGCAACAGAGAGATTCGAAAAAGCTGCAAACAGTTAAATGGATTGACATTTGGATTGACAATGAGAGAAGAAAAATTTTTTTAAGAATAAAAAAGTTACAACTTTCTTCAACATAATAAAGTAGTGATAATTATAGCTTCATTTCATCAGGGCACATCGAGACATTTTCAAGGGATAGCGAAGACTAACTGGAAACTGTTAACTGTCCCACTTGCGTCATTAATCCTCCAGGACGTTATCCAGAAGTAAACTTCAGGACAAATCTAAATACTCAAGTCTCTCTTTGACCCAAGCTAATTATAAAACGGCTGTGAAATATCCTTAAGAAAAATTAAACCAAATACAAGAAGTAATTCACTCTCTAAGAAAGCAACAATAAAGGAAGTATCCGACTGAAATATAAACACAAAACAAAAAGAAGTCTTCATAAATTGCTTGATAGTGCAGTTGAACAGTAGCCCAAAGTGAGTGCTCTAAGCAAATACACGTTCTCAAAAACATTACAAAAAAAAAGATTGCAACACATAATGTTTTCTTTGAACTCCTTCTTTTTTTTGCTGCATCCTCAACCATTCCAAGGATAAGTGTAGCGATATTTTTATATATTTTTTAGCTTGAAAGGGTTGCTATGAAATTAACAAGGGTGTCGTGAATGGTTTTAAGCCCTAAAAGGGTTCCGTGGCAAAAAAATGAAAAACGGGTGCTGTTCACAATATTACCATAGCTTAGAAATAGGAAAATACACAAATTTATTGCTAAGTTACTTAACATTTCCAATATAGTGGCCCAAATTACCAGCATTTACGAAATATATTCTATATATTTGCATCACTCCTGTTATACCTGGAATATTTGCAAATGAATGAATATTTGGTATATATAAGAAATATATTCTCAAGATTATAATGTTGCTAATATATACATCTATTGTTTGTTTTATATGAGATTTGTCAATCTAAAAGAAATGAGGCATTTTTATCTGTTTTAGTATATTTTTTTAAAATATTACTAAACTATTTTGTTTATTTTCTTTTAAACAATCACATTTTGGTGATTGCACAATCATTCAATTTAAAATGAAACTCTAGTCATTTCCACAATAAATTAAAAAAACAACTGGCCCGTTTTAATTAATACTAAGCTAATACGTGAATAAAAGTATACAAACTACATAGCACCATCACTGCTACTTAGTGTTTAGTAGTAGGGGCCCCTACTAGTCCTGTCAAAGGAGTTCAATTGAATAATAATACAAGTCAGTGAAATTGCATTAACAAGACTTACTATAGAGCTATTCATGGTGTTATTTATTGTCATATTATTGTATTAAATGTCAAAAGTTTTATCATG
>NW_027106720.1:250813-251263 GCF_000696795.3 Halyomorpha halys
TGTCGGCCACTCTTTTAATTTTCGCTGATTCTACCCTTTATTAGTCTATTAAATAAAAGGTATACGGTATTTGAGTAAGGTAAATAGGATTTTTTAAATTTTTAATAATAATAATAATGAAGGCTTAACGAGCCCGAAGGTTCGATGCCAACACCACCAAACGCTCTCAGCGATGCCCCTCCAAACCCAATTCCACCAAATCAGTTTTCACACAATCCTCCCATCTACGTTTCGGTCTTTTACGTACGGACGTTTACCCGTTGGTTCAGTTTTTATTTTTAATATTAATAAAAATTATTTATAAATTTACAGAAACTCAATTATTATCTTACGTGATAAATCCCCATCCTTACAATCCAACAGTATTGGGTTAGATATTAATACAATATTGTATATAATTTATTTTTCTTAGTTTGATTATATTCATTTCATTTTTTTATTTTTCTTCTT
>NW_027106720.1:252014-255932 GCF_000696795.3 Halyomorpha halys
CTTGCGCACAGTCCATGAAAGTGCGACCTCTGGGATACATGAACAATCATAGCTTAGTGAGGTATCTTTTATTGTTTTGTGAGAGAAGCATTTAAGAGAGGAATTGTTCTAGTTGTCAATTTCTTTGATTAATGGGTTTCCGAAAGAAAATGTTTCACCAAAATATATAGCAGTTTGTGTTAAAAAAAGTTATATTTACGGGAGCTCCAAGTCTTGGAAAATGGTGGACATTTTTGTATATTGGGGGTAATTTTTAATTATAATATTAGTTAATTTTGAATTCTTTCCAGCTCTCTATAATTGGTTAAACATGTTGAACTTCAAACAGGTTTGGCATATGTGAACTGTGGTTGAATAACAAATTTCTACGAGTTAATTTATTTTAGGAGCTTAATTCGGATTTTTATTTAAATTAGGTGACAATTTAGGATTAAGATTGGGCTTAGATAAAATTGGTTGCCATTTCAGAAATAAACGGCTTTTAAATGTCAGAAATGACCTATTTAGTTAGAATGAAATAGAGTTTAATCATCAACATGCAAGTCTTCAAATGAAATGAGTACCCCCTTTTTTTTTGTGGCTATAGAAATATAAAGCTTTGTCAAGCGCACAGCGGCACAAGTCCTTCAGAAGTTTTTAATAACGGTTTTATACTTTGATGTTTTTTTCAGAGCAATCTCATAGACGATATTGTCATGTCTCCTTCTAAACCAAATAAGGATATGTGAGGGTAAAAATGCATCTGTGAAGTAAAAAAAAGAAGAAAATGTAACATATTCCTAATATTCAGGAGTCAATTAATAATAAGATGAATAAATAAGAGCCCCTAAATGAAATGATTGATCAAAGTAGTAAACAAATCTCGAATATTAAAGAAATGTATGCAATTCACACATACACACAATACATCCCAGAGTTTAAAATTGAAATAGTTTTTATGTAAAGACTAGCGTTAAGGTAAAAGTGTTTAAAAATAATTTAATAAGGCCGAAACGTTGCACAAGTATCAAATATTGCATATATAATAGTATATTTAAATAATAATTAATATTATAAAATGAAAAAATAACAAACACAATAAAGAATAAAGTTGTTTATTTTACATGTGTATGTATAGGTTCGGTTCATCTCTTTATATACATGCGATCAGAAGGCTGTAACTTATATATATACATATATAAAGTTAGCAGTAATATCATGTAAAATAATAGGAACTCTACACTACTAGGATTAGTTATCTTTACGTTTGACAACAAACTCAGTTCCTATATATACCAGACGATTCTGATAATAAAGTTAGTTGTTCAAGTATTCTTGTGTCGTTACTCTGCCCGAATCCCCTTTTATTTTAAGTTACTCTTTAAGTCTAATCGTAAGTTAATATATATATATATAAGTTATGATGAGTCAGAACTGAAGAGTCAAAAAAAAGGAAAATAGGGGCACGAAATGAGACACGCAAGCTCAACTAAGATACTACTTTATTCCACTCTCTAATCCTATATATATACATTCTGCATGTAGGAAGCTGATCTCCTTCTGCCCCAACGATGATTTTTTGAGTGACAATTTGAGCCCGAACTGCCGAATCCTTTTGAATACTGTCGCCAGATGTACTTTGTATTCATGCTCCGATTTGCTAAAGACTAATAAATCGTCCAAATACACTTGACACATGGATTCATCTATACCTCTGAGAAACTCGTCCATCACTCTCTGGAAGGTAATGGGAGCGTTCTTCAGTCTGAACGGCATTCTCGTAAACTCGTAGTGGCCACGTTCGAAAGAGAATGCCGTTTTCGATTGGTCTTTTGGATGCATCTTTATTTGATGATATCCGGCCTTGAGGTCAAGCGTACTAAATATCGTAGCCCCCCTAACCTATCCAGTATGTCTTCCAACCGGGGAATAGGGTACCGCTCATCTACCGTATTCTCATTTAGCTTTCGATAATCGATGACAACACGGTACTTTTCCGTTTTCTCCCCCACCACACCTTTCTTTTTCACGGCCCATAGGGGACTATTGTAGGGTAAAGTGCTATTAACAATGATACCTTGCCTCTTTAGATTCTCAATCTCCTCCCGTATATGCTCGCGCAGTGCTTGAAGGTATCGGCGCTCCTTTACGTAGGTTACCTTTTCGCGCTTCAATTCTATTTCATGCACCGTCTCCCCCGTTGCCGATAACACCTTCCCCTCTTTGAAGAATATGTCTTCGAACTCCCGCATAATACACGGTCTCCAACTTCCTTCGCTACTGATTGCCCCCACCCGTACACTATCATCCTTTCCTAATCCCTGACACAGAAACGGGTATCCCATCGACCTGCAGTACTCTTGACTCTTGCGCCCACTTTAGCCAACAAATCGCACCCTATAATCGCTTTATATCCCCGAGGCATGCTCTTGACCACAGGGACCGTAATCGAATCCGCTACTCCCCACCGACTCAAACCCATACTTGCCTCCCCTTCGACGCTACAGGGCCCACCCAGGGTGATTAATTTACACTTACATACCTTTACCTGGGGTGTCTCCTCTCCTCCACTCCACTGCACAAGATGGTATTTGAACTCCCTGTGTTGACGAGGCACGGCACTCCTCCCACGCAGATGATAGGCAGACCGCCACGCTTTCTCCTAACACTGCAACTCACCAACATGCGGCCGCCTCTCCCCTGGCACACACCTCAGATTTCTTCCTATCCTCTACTTTCGTCTTCCGCTCGCCTCCCTCCTCTTCTTACTTTTTCGAAACCTTTTTCACCTCCCTCCAACTCTGTCTCCGATGTCTCAGATGTTTCAGCCAACTCTGTCTCTGATTCATATGATCTTCTAGAGATTCTTCTTCTCCCCACTCTCTGGGCGTTCACCTCCATTGGTTCACCCTGGTTCGTATTCCTCCCCCTGATATATATATATATATATCATACCCTTCGTTCTCACACTCCTACCATTTTGTACGAGAGGGCACTGTGCCACCAGGTGCCCGGTCCTGCCGCAGCCATGGCATTTCCGGTCCTCTCTCCTCAAACTACTCTTCGGCTTGTTGCCGTGGTTCGGTCGCCTTTCTCCGGTACCGCTCCTTTCCTTTCCGCTATCTCGGAACTCTCTTCTTCTCCACGTGCTTGGTGGAGCTTTTGGTCGTCTGTACGAGACCCTTGTCTAGCCGGCCTCCTCGACTCCCATCCTAGCTTCCTTTTCTCTGGCGCTGGCGTCTATCATTTCTTGCGCACAGTCCATGAAAGTGCGACCTCTGGGCAAGCCCTCTCGTTTCCCTGTCTCCCTGGCTAACTGCACTTTCAGAATGGTGGACAGGAATCCCATAATCCCTTGCACCTCCGTTATGCTCCTCGTCTCTCTCACCTTATCCGTAATTTAATTGAAACGGGCGAGGAGGACTCCAGCGAACTGCCCGTTGCTATGCCTTGGCTTCTTCTCTTCGCGGAACATCCGAAAAATGTCCTCTTCAGTCTCTCCTTCACCAGGCTCCATGACGTTTCCTGATTTGCCTGGATATGATTCAGGATGTTCCGTTTTATTCAACAGATCACTGCCGCTCTTAACAAACTAGCGTCCGCCCCGCTCAGCAGGTTTTCCCCTTCTTTTGCCGCTATTCTTGCTATCAGGTGATCTCTGCCTTTTATGAAATGATTCAACTCACCAACCTCACCGGTGAATTTTTCTAAATCTGAGACAGCATTCCTCAATTCCTGCACTGTCCCAGTACGAACCTTAATCCATTGTAGGGTGGTCGCATGTGCTGACGCCAAGGTCGTTGTCGGTAGTGGCGGAAGTCCCTGCTCTTGTGATTCCACCATTGTCGCTGCCTGAGTATTTTCGGGTACTGTCAGAACTGCTGCTCTCAAAATATTTTCCATAAAATTCCAACCTAAGCTAAAAGCCAAGAAAGAGAG
>NW_027106720.1:256739-266912 GCF_000696795.3 Halyomorpha halys
ATATATTTATTCATCATAACAAACATCTTCTTCTTAGTTATTATAATGTAAATTTTGATCTCCACGTGTTGTTCTTAATGTTCTGTAAAATTCGTGTTTAATTGGTGGTATATACTTTAATAAACTCTTTTTTTTTTGTTTCTTTTGAAATTGTTGTGCAATTATGATATTTACAGTTATTAAAGAAAATTTATTTAATGTTTTTGATAACACAATAATTTTTACAAACTTCAATGTAATATTTTTATTTTTTAACTAAAGTTTAAATATTTCAAATTAAAAGAAAGCACATACATAAAACTCGAACAATCCTAAATAGTAGATGTAACAGTAACTGTTACTATGAATTTGTTCTTTATCAGTGTTACTAACAAATATCAAAGAAGAAGAAGAATTTAATTTTTATTTCAAAGTTTATGTAAAATTGAGAAAATGTGGACTTATTCACAATGTCATCTGAAATTATTATACAATATATTCAGAAGCTATATATAAAAGAAGGGCTGACCTAGAAAAAAGGAAGTAACGAGGAAATCCATTAATAACTAAAAAGAATATTATTTATGTCAGAAAAATAAAAATCAGAAAATATCAAAAAATAGACCTCGCCGCCTTTGGCTTCTGAGCGACTCATATGTCAGTATCTTTTTGGTAATACATTTCACACTAAGGGAGAACTTAGCTAACAAATCCACTGTTTTAATATAAAAATAAACTTTATTTAGCAAATAACTTGATAAGTTAGCAAATTACGATTTCATTTTCCATAAGAGTCCGTTATTAGTACCAGACTTTAGACAATTTAGTCAGTTATTGTTATTTATAACTTTAGAACAAATTTATTAATAATGTCCCTCGTCACATTTATTATTTACTTGATTTCATCGAATGCTTAATGTTTCATAGCAGAAAGGAATAATTATTATTATTTTAGCAAGGAATGTTTAAGAAATTTTTTTTTTGCAGGTTTCATCACGTCGTACAAATATTTATCTAGCATAAACATCTTCCTTACGTCAATCGGGTCTCTTATCGAAGATGATTTTTAAATAGCACTTAGTTTGCTATGTTATCAAACTGATTTGAACATATGATCCTATATCACTGTGCTGCTCCTTTGGCCAGAATGGACCGAGCCCAAACCGTGAGCTGAGGCCAGCGCAGCCTAAGTCTTCCGATTCGCCCCCATCCGTGTAATCTCAAGATCCTTTTCATACTTATTATTTTAATATAAAAAAATCTGATGTGATGCCCACAGTAATGCCAACTTTTCCTTACCGCCCTGGAAGGCGAAAATTTCCAATAATAAATTTTTATTTTTATGTTGGTATAAAAATTAGTATTTTAGGGTTGCTCGAGCATGCAATAACGAATATTAAGTTTGATCCTGCCGAGAATTCAATAGTTTAGAAAAATATAACAAAGCTGTGTATATTTAATTGGATTCGGAAGAGATCGGGCACGCTCGCCTGTCTCCGCTTTTCGAGTCTATAATCAGCTGCACTAAACTCTATTTCCCAATTTTCCCCTTTAGTTTAAATCGATTTCAATCAGAATGAGAACTTACTGATATTAAAAACCACTTGATTGTAAATGGATTGACCTATTTCAATCAAAATCGGCGAAACAGATTTTGAGAAAATCGAAAAATGTGAAAATCTATTACATAAATAGGGAATTCCGGTGAGTTGATTTTAACTAATAAAAGTTGCTGTTAGGACCCTAGGGATATACCATTCTTAAATATGTAATTTCAGTTTTATACGACTTTTTGTTTTTGAACTAGCTTGTCCACACAGAGACAGGGACTAGTTTAGGATATTTGGTTTCTTGGAATCACGAGACCTTAAAACATAAGCAGAAAGTTTTTGAATTTTACCATTATTTTTGATTTTAAATGTACCAAAATGTATATAAAAAAGGGATTGATATTTGTGATACCACTGCTTAATTATTTTTAAACTTCTTTTAATTGAACGAGTGAGTCAAGTGTGTTTTACATTGCTGTGATACAATTAACTCAAAGTGTATAAAATGGTGGATGATAAATGTTTGAAGGAAGGGTTTGTTTCGGTTTTTCCAACACGTGACCGTTTTTTCTACAATTGTTGGATTTGCATAATCCGATTTCCTCGTACTTTTTTGAGTATGTATAAAGTAGGGGTCGGGGGCTAATTTTTTTATGCCCCCCTTACCACGGACATCGGAAGACACCGAAGACACCACGACTACGAAGCCGCCCTCCAATATTATACAGGATAGGAGATCCTATATAGGGCCTGGCTTGCCCCTACTATCACACCACCGCCGAGGACATGCTGGCCAGCCTCTAAGGGAGAAGATGGTTTTCACCATTTTTGCTCACCGCTGAACCATCATCAGGAAGCGGCTAGAAGACGTCACCAGATAAGCGATCACTATTTCTTATTATATGAGACCCCAATTGTATCATATTATCGAAATAGTGATATATCTCTCGTAACGTATAAGTTGGCTCTTGTCACTGTTCGTTTCATGAATGCATTTTGATTGCTTTCCTGTTTTACTTAGCATTTAAGTGCGTATTCGTTAATTGTCTATAACATTGTGTTTATCGTTCATTTTTTCATTAATATCACAAAAATAGGGACCCACCTCGTAGGGATCACATGAGATCCATCTCGACCCTTTAATCGTGCAAACGAATTTATGAATATATTTGTTATGTTTTTATCGTAATAAGGTTTAGCTATATTTTTTAAAGAATGTTTATTCTTAAGAGTTACTCGTATTATCGTTATTGTTGCCTACAGGCTTTCTCGTTTGGAGATATCTATTTTCTTATTCTTTTACGCAGACTGCAGCTTCCCCGTCTCTGTGCATTATTTAATTGTAAATCCGGCTGAGCCAGATTTTAAAAATAAATTGGGGCGGTGCTTCCGACTTCTGGCCTTGACTCCTCAGGAGCGTTACGACTTTATCAAGTCATCCGGTCTGAACTGCCTGAGGTCGGGTCATCACTCTTCGGGGTAAGGGCATCCTTTGGGAGTTCATGTGTACGTTTTGTCGCACCAAACACCACAACCTGCTGCATGTTGAAGACCGATCGGATTCTCCTGCTAACAGAAATTCGTCAAAGTCGGGCGATTTCGTGGGTCGTTCTCTTGACCCCCCTTCAAAACCCTTGTTCGGAGGCACTCACGGGCACAGCATGCGCCATATTAAGCGGCTCGAAACATTCCGTGCCAGCGCGTCTATTGCTCGACTCCGAAAGTCAGTACACGTTCGTTACTGCCGAAGTCGGGGCGCGGATTGGTGGATTAATATAGAAAATATTAAGGGTTGGATGACGTTAGACTTCGTTCCACCCTCGAGGAAACCACAAACTTCAAAGTCTGGGCTCTCGTATTTGAACGGATAACCTCCGACATGGACAGACGTCCGGTTCCTAGGAAGATGTTAATGAATTTGTCGCATCACGGCCTGGCTGACCATTCCTTTGGCCTTCCCGGTCCCATTGATTTACTCGTCGGCGTTGATCTATTCTCCCGCCTAGTTAAGTTACTGGTGTTCCCATCAAGGCCTTCGAATATGGTCACCTATACCTCCTGCCAAGGGTACTCGGTAAAGTTGTTAAGGGGACTTACTCGGATAGTATTACGTCCACCGGCATCTCGCTCCTCATACGGGAAGATTCAACCGTTTCGAGTCAGAGCAATTTCATCCGAAAACCTGGCAAACCCCGTCCGGTTAAGCGTAGTCACCCTCGGCCTCGCAAGCGGAAAAAAATCATACCGACGCATCCTCGCGCCTTCTTTTCTCACAAAGGCGTTTTACGGATACTTCGCGTTCTATTTTCACGGTGTCCGGCACACCTGTGCGTCAGTATCTACCGTCAACCGAGCTTGATTTGTTTATTCTTAAGATTTCCTAGTATTATCTTTATCGTTGCCTACGGGGATTCTTATCAGGAGCCGGGTTGTTTCCTTCTTCTTTTATGGCAGACTGCGTCTTCCACGTCTCTTTCTTTCCCTTTCTTTGCATTGTTTCGATTCATAAATCTGGCTGAGCCAAATTTAGGTGGGGTTTGCATAATCCGATTGCCTCGTACTTTTTTGAGTTTGTATAAAGTCATGGTTGGGGGGTCTTAATTTCTGATTGAGTTCTGGCACAAACCTCGAGTTAGTTGTATGATAGCAATGTAATATTCACTGTAATAGACAATTGTAAGGAAGTTTTTTTATTAAGTACTATTTCAATTATTATAGTTATTAATCTTATATTATATGCATATGTAGTTTTTTAATATTTGGTTAAAAAAAAACGTTCAAAACAAACGGTTCTTTTTTTAATTGTAGAGCATGACTACGCAAACAATAAAGTTGCGAAACGTCGCCTCAATATAGTTGAATTATTGACTGATACTCAAGATCCACAAATATATATATATGTATACGATAAAATAAGATTAAAGTAATATAAATTTGATTGAATAAAACAAATAATCAAATTAAGTGCTGCACTTTAAAAACAATTTTGTTTCATTTCAAACTTTTTTCGTATTACATTATTCTAAGCGAACTTAGAAGAGAAAAGGGAAATTATAGAAAGTTTCAAGGGACCATAATTTCCTTTAGGAAGTTCATTGCTGGACGAATCGATATTTTAAGAAACATAGCACATATTTAGTGAACAGATGAATCAAGAAAGGTTGGCTGGTAACAACAGTAGCCCAAGTATCAAACGGTTATTCTACATCAGCTACAAAAGAGTATCAATATCACTTGTAAGCTGATACATGATATTCCAGTAGCTACTCATCCATAAAAACATGAGGTAAAAATGAAGCTGGCAAAAGGTTATACCCAAAGAGCTCTGAATTTAGAAAGCAACTGTTTCATTATAAGTAAAGAAGGAAATTATTTATTCACCAAGTAAGAATGGTAATTGTTTGTCTTTAATTAGCATCCTTTTAACAACTTTTCTATAAATTAACAGGGTATATAGAATAATAAAATGTTCGCTTAAATAAATAGCGTAACTAAAGAAACGTGGTAGTTTGTACTGTTGACATCGCAGTCGTCCACTTTGTTATAATTTTTCACAATTTCAGATTAGATAAAAATAGTACACACCAAATACCAGAGAGAAATGCTTTATTCGGTAATGATGCCCTAATACATCGGGCTCCTAAAACACACAACATAGTTTTCAATCCATGAATGGAGACATAAAAACTATCATATCTTAAGAAAGATACAAACAAAAATTTATTTTTGTTTTTACTTTTTCTATTTCAATTATGAAATAATGAACCATAACCTAAATACAATATGTTTCAAACATTATTTTTTAATTATATATTTTTTCCTCCTTCTTCTCGCACAAAGTTTAAACAAGTTACAAGTTAACAAAGTTATATTACACTTTCCTTATTCATTATTTTTCCCCAACCTATCTCTCTCATACCTCCCTTCTCCAGTGACCCGCAACATAAACAAATGTAATGCAAATTAAAAGAAATTATCAATAAAAAGAAATATAGAAATAAAATACAATAATATAGCCATAGTAGTAGAACATTTAAAAAACCAATCAATAAGTTGACAAAAAACTAATAAATAAATTTAAAAACGTATAAATAAGTTAAAACAAAAATATATTCAATAAAATAAAAACAAAATGTCTTCAATAAGAATTTTCTTGCCTGGAGATTTTAAATAGCAATATAAATTCTTTCAGTTTTTCTTATTCTTTTTTTTTTAATGTACAATATCAAATGAAAACAAGAAGAAATTAAAATTTAATTTAATTTCCAAAATATAAAAAGAAATAAATTGTCATCATTAGCTTAGCATGCAACTGATGGTAATTTCACTTTCGACGATTTGCAGGAAATAGAAAAACGCTAAATAACAAAATTGTTTTAAAATTCAATTTCATGTAAGAATTCATGATCATGATTGAGGAATTTACTTATTGAGGTGTGATCATCATGGCAGGCGTTTGGTCTCACGGGGTGAGGGAACTCAAATTATGGTGTCAAAATCTTCATTGAAATTGAATTTTAAAACGATTTTGTAGTTTTAATTTTTTTTTTCGATTTGCTACACCGTTTGCATGCAGGTTTTCACAAACCAAAAACTTGTGTTTTTTTTTTTGGCGATTTCACAAAAGTGCTCAGTATGAATTAATTTTAAAATCTGCTATCAGAATCAATTCGCTACTGCTATGATCCAGCGAAAATAAAATGAAAATGCCATAACTTGTAGAAATGAGAAGAGTGAAGATGTATAATGGGGCACCCTGTATTTGTGACAAAATTATAACAAATTAATCCTACAGTGTGCCAAACATAATAAGAATTATTTTCTTTTGTATTAAAAAAAACAAAAGAAAATTTAACTGGATTTAGTGAATGACAATTGTATATTATTAATATATGAGCACATGAAGATATTCTTGTATTTTATTTTACTAGCCTTTAAAAATTCGATTTTCTTTTTCATCCTTCCTTGAAAAGCTGAAAAACATTTAATGAATTAATTTTAATCTATATCTGAATGGAACAATTGAAGTTGCATACTGTAAACTTTAGACTTCACCAGAACATTTAAAGTCTCAGACTTTTTTTTCGTTTAATGCTCGTAATTAGTTTACTCTACAGTTAAAGGTTATTTGTAATAAATTGAAGAGCACGAATTTCTGCACGATTGAATACAGGATTATTAAAATTCCTTCAACAATAAGCGAGCTGGAGTAAATGAAAAAAAAATGATTTATTTCCATTTTTTTAAAATAAGTAAGTGTTGTAATTAAATTAACCGTTTAATTAACTATTGTGCATATAAAACTCATGTAATGCATAGAAAGCAAAATAGTAATAACATTAATAACTTGAGTAATGAAATACATCAATATGCAAATACCTTCCGATGTGATGATTAAACGTAAACGTAATGTCACCGGATCTATTTAATTTCTGTCCAAATCATAAATATTTAAACAATTTTTTTTTCCTTATGTCTTGTAATGTTAACCTAAATATAATTCATTTCACATTTGTGATTCATACTCTCATACATTTCATCAATTTTAAAGAATTAACTAAAAACGAACATCAATTTTTGCCAATAAGTATACATTTTATTGAGATGTATGAAATTTAAAAAAAAAATTTCTTTGAGGTAGCATAATCCAACTTCAGATTCGATTGCCCTCATTGTCTTTTTCCCGACCGATCAAACGAAGTACTGGGATCGTGCGAAATTTAGAACCCGAATTTTGGTTGAAATGCACGTTTTGAGGCCCCTGAATCCAATAACCAAGCCAGGCAAAATTTGCGTGGATGTGTGTATGAAGAGCCTTGCTCAAAAACTAAAAAGTCATATGTAAATAAATTTACATATCTAAGACAGATGCATCGGTGTTACAGCAACTTTTTCGATAAAATCGACCGAAAGTTACATTTCATGTGTCCGATTTTTCCTAAAATGGCTTTTTAAAACGATTTTTATTAAACTTGGTATTCCAATATATAATTAAACGGTATTTTATATCAGCTAGGCCTTTTTCTTCATTGAAATAATTTAACAGGGCTTTAATGCCCCATTAATAATGAACTATTTATTATTGTTAAGAGTAATAACAAATTTTGGAATATAAACTATGAAGGAATTTGATAATCAACTAAAGCAGAAATCGAGATAGCAGTTAAGAGACTGGAAAATCGGTGTCCCTCGGCTTTCTCCGATCACTCCCGATTTCATATTTACACGGCTTTGTTATATTTTGCTAAACAGTTGCAAGGTATTTGATCCGCTTACTGCAACAGATTTTTTTTTTTTTCGATATTTAGTTTCTATGAATCTTGAAACGTAAAATATCAAAATTTTAGGTGAGAGAGTTGATTTTTTTTCTTGGTCGGTTAGAAAGGGTTATTATAAATAATACTAGTAGTAAAAAAATTATGAAATATAGATTACTCTTATGACTTGAAAGGATGAAAACTGTAGACATTCTTCAGTAAACAATTATTTTGACAGACTAAAAAAATATATATTCATTATATAATAATGATAAAGAATAATGAAATATTTGTTTAAGCTTGGGGATCCTCAAGTAGATGTTTTACATAACAGAGTAAATGTGATTAGTGACTATTTTATTTCTCTTCATTTAAATAGTTTAATTGTGCTCATTTTATTTATACTTCTGTTTATATATATTTAGAGAAAGATTTTATTTATTTTTATACAAATTCTATTTTTCATTTATTTGTATTCTAATTTTATTTATTTATTTTTAATTTTATTATGAATTTGATCAGTTATCACTATTACTTAATGCCCAACAAGATATGGGCAAACTGTAATATTTATCAATAAATAAATTCTTTCTTTCTATCTAGGCCTTAATAGCACCCGATGTAAAATAAAACAATGGAATTACTATTACTAACAAGAACATTAAATAATTAAACAGCAGATATTGTTAAAATGAATAGAAAATTAAATAAATAATAGAATCTTTTTAAAACTTTTCTTCATTGTTGATTCGTTAGTTTTAACCGATAGAATGTATTTAAGGGAGTTTTTTTGGCTATTCTAGCCTGCATACGAACGCCATAAAAATGTCAACATTATCATAAAAGATAAATTGGAAAAGCGTACTTAATAGATTGCAAAAAAAAATCTAGAAATATATATATAATTAAAGTATTAACATTACTGATTTTCACATCACTAGCAATATGAATTTTTCTATCAAAGGTAAGATTTAACGTTGTTCTTCTCCCGCTTGCTGAGAAGGCAGCCAAGCGCAATTCATTAAGGGCATTCAAAAAGCAGATAAACTGTTTGCTTCAAGTCTTCAAGGCCGAACACTAATGGTATTCTAAGTTATACTTGGTACCATGCCACTAACTAGTAATTTGTAACTCCTACAATTTCATTAATATCCGTACCCATTGAAAAAAAAAAGCATTATTCCTTTTACTTCGTAGTTTGTATATTAATATTTATAAAGAAATACTATTAGATCAATTGTGAAACTGGGTCTAGATTTTCTAAACACTTTCGTCTGTGAATTTGTAAATAAGGTGAGAAGGAAGAAGCACACGAATAATGGGTTTAAATTTTTAACCAATTCAAATCAATATATACAAATAATGAAGAAGATGGCCAGGGGTGCGCTCACAAATAGTTAACAACAAGTATTTATTTGCCGACGTTTTGCCTCACTTTGAAGAGCTTCACCTGGGCTGTTTCAATTGAGAGATTTCGAAACAGTCAACTGAATCGTAATCAACAACTAAAACAAACAAACAAACTAAAACAAGGGTATTATTTGTTGGCATAATTAGTTTACGGGGTTCTATTGTGAACAACGTACTGAAAATAGTTTTCATGAACTCCATTCTTGTTTTAAGTTACGTTAAATACCTTAAGGTAACTGAATCAGTCCGCGCATTCTAACATGCTTATGCTCCAATCACATAGGATTTGAGATTTTGTTTTCTTCTACACTTTTACGCCTACTCTGCTTTTATCCTCTCTTGCTCTCTGATCATAGAGAAGTGCATAGGGCTAATGTAATAGATTTTTCAAAACATTCTCGGTAAATATTTTAGGTTTATGGTCACTTTAGGAGTATGTTAACATTATGTTTATTTATTTTTTGTACTATACGATCAATATTATGTTTTTTTGGTAGAATAAAATATTATAATTTTTTTTTGGTAGAATAAAATATTATAATTTTTCAACAGCTAGGCCATTTCATTATAGAAAATAATTAAATTTTGAACTAGACTATCCAACATAAATTCCTTCGAAAAGTAGTTATAGGACAATTTCAGAAGATGGTGTTACAAATTTGAGGGGAAAGCAGATACGAGCTGAAGGAGGAGCAAACCAAAACAAATTGGAAGGAGCCGCCTTGCTCATTGCATTATCATAAAGATCCTAGCTTGTTCATTCCTCAACATTAATTTTAAGATGTTGTAATACACATTATTCAAAATGACTGTTTCGAATAATGCATATATTCGTTATTTTAGTTTTAACCAAGAATAATAATAAAAAACAGGAATTTTTGTGACATTTAGAGTTGAAAACAATCACATTATTTAATTATGAGAGATAGTTGACCGTGGATGACGAACGAGGAGAAGATGGTTGGGGGTGCGGTCAA
>NW_027106720.1:268255-269279 GCF_000696795.3 Halyomorpha halys
GAATCGGGAGTCAGGAAGGGAAAGGCCACGGTGAATAAGATTTTTGGCTACGTTAATTCTTAGATGGTAAGGAGTGGTAATTTAGAAGTCTGTCTGAGTAGGTAGGTTTGGTGTACCAGTCAGTGGATATGGTGTTGTCTGGGTTTCTTATGATGAGAAGGTCAAGGACGGAAGGGAGTTATTATTTTCAATTTCGACAGTAAAATTAAGGCGTGGATGGTAAGAATTAAAGGTGGTTAAGATGTCAGGGATTTTATCAGGATTTAAAACAAGGAGGAGATCATCTACACATTTTTTAGTAAGAATAATGTGAACTGGAAAGAGTGGGATAACGGAATCGAGCAAATCAGTAAGAACAATGTTGGAAAGATCGGGAGCTAGAGGATTTCCCATGGCCAGCCCTGAAATTTGGTTAAAGAACTGACCCTGGAAGGTTAGGTAACCAGATTTACAACAGAGTTGAAGGGATTCAAGGTAGGAAAAAAGGTTAAGTGAAGTGTGGGGTGCAATGGATGTCCAATTGGCTTCGACAATAAGAAGGCTTTGTCTATTGGAATGTTGGTGAATAAACTCTCTACATCAAAAGAAACAAGACTATAATGGTCAGGAATAGTGAAGGATAATAATAGATCACGGAGGTGAAAGGAATTATGAATATCATATGAATTATTGTGACTGAAGGTTTGTAAAGAGGGAAGTAAGAATTTGCTGAGTTTAACAGAGGGAGAATTGATATTGGAAGTGATCGGACGGAGTGGGGTATCAGACTTATGAATTTTTGGAAGTCAATAAAACCGTGGGGCAACAGAATTATAGGAAATAAGATTTCTGTACGTCGGGTAGTTGATTAGTTGGGAATGTAAAAGGTCCCTGCGGTGTTGGTTTGTAGAGAGGGAGTGGGGTCTCGGGGTGTGGGTGCATATGTAGATCGGTCAGATAGAAGTAAAGCCATTTTTCCATTTTAGTCTGAACGATCCATTATGACTGTCATGTTGCCTTTGTCTGCTCCAGTGATAATGATGTC
>NW_027106720.1:270934-276760 GCF_000696795.3 Halyomorpha halys
CAACCCGAAGACTAAAGCCCGGGCTGCTGCAGGACATCATGTTACAAATTCTATATTTATCAGTTCTGTTATTGTCACTCTACACTTTTATTTTATCTTAATTTCTTTTTCTTAAATTCACTATTTCTTTTTATCATTTTTCCATTAGTAGTCAATTATTTATTTATTTATTTTTGTTATTAACTTTACTTTTATCTTTTATTAAGAATTATTATTTTAATCTATTTATTTCGGTTCATGTAATTGGCTTAATTTTGGGTTTTATTTATAACATTTTATATAGCTATAGGTGTCTTTAGTATGAGACTATCCCCATAAGCAAATGTTAAAAAAAATGTACCTCTTACACTAACCATGTAAGGCCCACCTTACATCATTTAAATACTTAAAGTATACCTCAAAGGTTTATATTAATTTCACATTAGTCTATTTTGAATAAAAATATAAAAACTGGATTTTGTTGCAGCATTTGTGGAGCATTAAATCTGTGCTTGGTTTGGTCAGACGTGAAAACTCTTCTATCTGTTCAAGAAAGGTCAACCTTGAATTTTATTTTTTGAATTTCTGACTCCGTTGGAAGTTTGCCAGCTGATGGTGGCCAAAGCAACTTTCAATTATTATTCAAATTGCCTTCTTCTTAAAATAAAATCCTTTAATTTAATTTAAATTGTTATCATTATTTTTAGATGTCAAAGTAAATATACTTTTCGTCAAATAATACCTAGTTCCCACAATATTTTAACTGGCTCACTATATATATATATATTTCAAAACAGTTAATTGTAGTAATGATATTAAAACTGGAATTAGGGGAGATTAAACTATTATGGATAATTTACATACTCTGGGGGGATAATTTATATATTCTGTCTTGAAAGCAAGTAAACTGAAGAGAGAGTTCTCCCGCCATTAATTAATGCTGACATTCATAAACCTTTCATTGTACGCCCCCCTTTCATCACCCCGCTATTCGCATATAGTTGAGAAGCAGTGTCGTCTCTAGTGTTTATTTAATATGGGATCGAGCTTAACTCGAGTTACTGTGAAATCCTTCTTCACAAAGATCTCAGTTGGCAATAACATACACGACTTATCTTCTTTCCCTAGTCGATCTTTAATGGTATTC
This sequence comes from Halyomorpha halys, assembly GCF_000696795.3. Taxonomy (NCBI): domain Eukaryota; kingdom Metazoa; phylum Arthropoda; class Insecta; order Hemiptera; family Pentatomidae; genus Halyomorpha; species Halyomorpha halys. The sequence goes on from NW_027106720.1 coordinate 272,061, forward strand.
GGTACTTTATCGAGTATGATTATCTAAGTAACGATAGGTGGCGTAGGAAGGTGTTTGTTCTCCAATGATTTGATAACTGTAACATTTGAGATTTGACAACCTACTCCAAACTCCGAAAACTATGACAAAACAATGCGTTACTAAAATTTAAAACCAACAAAATTAATAGGTAATGATCAAGTAATTGATTTAATATACCTGTGAAGTTAGGAAATCAGAATTTTATAGATGTATATTCGAATAAAAAAACATAATAATTGTTTTGAAGTGTAAAAATTTGTGACAAGTAAGTGAAAAGTTCAAATTGAAAAGAGTTTCATGTTACAATATTTTGTTGTGAAATCCGAATAATGTTGAGAATTTAACATTTTGCTACTCCCAACAAATTTTTGAGAGATTAACATTTCTTTAAATAAAAATGTGCTGCCGTGCCCGCATTCACTTTTAACTTTCACGGCCTGCCATATTTTCAGTTGAAATTAGCCATCGCTCGTTTCGGAAAAGAGATTTCTAGATTATTCACTTTCTCGTAAAAACGAAAAAAATTAAAATAGTCTAATAGATTTAACTCCATCATATGCTAATTTACAGATTACCCTATTTCATTATTTATTTTTATTTTTACCTAATATATGTACCAATGCTAGTGACGTTCAGATAAAAGTTCTAGCACTCAAATTAATGCTACTTTAATGTACTAAAAAGTTGTTTAAGACACTTATCAAGAATGGTAGTTTTCATGACATTTGCTAAAATAAATTGATTTCTAGTTGTTCAGACAAAATTTCATATGCTAAATTCATGTCATAAAAAATACTATCCTTACAAAAATAAGTTTCATAATCTACTTTATGGTATGTTTAACTACCTTTATTTTGAGTGCTGGCATATATCTATACGTCTAATGATTCCTGATATATAACTTTTCTAAATCAAACATTTTGTCTGTAGAACTAGAAATCAAGATTTTGTGAATTTATATCATGAAAACCGCTACTCCAAGGAAGATAAACGTCATAAACTATGTATGAATTATGCATTTTAATTTTTACCTAATATATGTATCAATAACGCGGAAAGAGAAGAGAAGCGCTGGGTTCTCTTGGAGCCCTGTTTTGCCTTCCACATGAGGGCAGCAATGTAAATATCTGTGGTTCCCAAGGACAATATTTTAAATCGATGCTATTGTTTGTCGGTTGTATATATTTTCTTTTTAATCTCTATATATTTTATAAATGAAACCTTAAAACATTGTCCCTGATTGTGGCAGATCATCATTTTCCAATAAAAATTTTAAATAATAATATCCAAAGTTTCGTTTGCAGGCTATTAGGACCAAATGCTGTGATTAATTAGTGGTAGCAGATTACAAAAATTTTGAAAGATAGAAATTATTAATAAATGCTATAGTGACTAACAAGCTTATTTTAACTGTGTTAAATTGACATAATAACCGATGGATATAAAAGGCATAATAACCTGAATTTTTATAAATCAATGTGAGACTGTGATAGAGAATTAATATTGTCCTTTCAATCCGGATCGGCCAAAACACTGTACATGTTATAAAAAAGTAGAGACAATTTTAATAAATTTTGTTATTATTAATAAAACTACCAGTCTCGAACAATACAATAAAAAATGTAATTTTTCTTTTATTCTCTCGGAATTAACCAGGTCCCCGGCATAACCGGTGGTGTCTCGGTCCTCACTAGGACTGCAAAGCGGGTTTTTACTCTAGAACAAGTCAAATGGTTCATTTAAATGATAAACAATAGTGCTTGTACCTCATCTTCGCCTTGGGTCTTACCGTACCGTGATTATATTCTCAGAAAGGGGACTCAACGATTAACTCTACACGTGTATTACTTCAAAATAAACATATATTTTGGAACAAATAAATGTGCATTTTCAACTCAATATTTATAAATACTTATCTCCTTGGCCACTACAAAATAAAATCTCAAATCTTTCCCATATACACTACTTGAGATAACGGCCCGTGATTAAGGCAAAGTAATTGTCTTTTTTATCAACGAGATAAGAATAGTTGATATTTGTTTTTCTTTGTATAAAAATACCAGAATATTCGCAGCTTCATAAGCACAAAGAGAAATATTTTAATTTTACATTATTTCCTTATAGTTTCTGGGAATGTCTGGGAATGGTTGTATATGATCTTCCACTACAGATGTCTGGGAAGATAGATGAATGTAACCGACTAATTTCTTAGGGACTATTTTTTTTGCCACAGATCTTCTTACACAATATTCTACTAATTTCATCCATTCAGCTTGATTTTTATAAAGGTTAAATACTCATTTGAATTCAGTTATGTACACATTTTTAATGCTTGAAGTTTTGGATAAAACGAGATAAAATGAAATACCCAGGAGGGCTGAGGTTACACACACATTCAAAGTTAATTTCAATAAACCTAACGATAATGAAAACACGTGAAGTTTCGGGCACAATAACTATAGTAGTGGACAAAAATTATAACCACTATTTATTTGCCTATAAACATTTTTATCTACTTATTTCAACTTAAAGAAACGAAACAATGATATAATTATGCATTTATTGTTTTTATAATATTTTGTCATGAAATTTTTATTAATGTAATTATAGGGTTAAAAATTAAGTATGTAAATTTAGATTTTTAGATACACCACAGAAGTCATAAGTCTAGATTTAGGTGGAAAAAAACCTTTAAGACCCTGAAAAAAAATTTAAATAGGGCATATTTGTATATATTTTTTGCAATAAATTTCTATTTTGTCTACTTCTTTTATAATAAATCTAATAAAATAATTAAGATGTAAAATAGTAAATATGAAATAATTATAGTCTTAACCTTCTTTATTAAAACATATTACATGTCCAAAGTTTCGGCCGATCCGACCATCAAGGACAAACTAATAAAATCACAGCTTTAATTATTACATATTATTAACTGTATAAATAAAACATTATTAATTATAATTTGCAAACCTTAATTTTTGTTTCACAAAAAGTTTGGCTATACCCAAGTCAATGTAGCACAGTCAAAATAAATCTATAAAATACGAGGAATTAGGGAAAACATATTTCTTTATTAATAAATTTGTATCATTCTGTGTTTTAATTTACCTGTGTTTGTCACTATAACAGTTTATAATAAATCCTATTCTTCACAATGTTTGTGATTTTACATCATTAATTTATCACAACAATATCATATAACCTACCTCAACAACTAGGTTAGGTATATTATGATTTTATTTCACACTACATGTAGGTCTATTCGATTATTAAAAATCCTATAAAATTTAGTTACAAATAATTATCTAAAATTCAACGATATTCATCATAAATTAATTTTACATAAGATCTCTGCATGTTAGATTAATTGCAACTCATAATATGGAATTCAAATTATATTAAATGTATTTAACTGGTATGCAAATTATAATTATCAATGTTTTTTTATACCACGTCATTAAACACGCCATGTATTTCCTTAATACATCGCACGAGGCCTTGGCCCTCCACGGTCTGTCGCGCCAATAATAATAATAATAAAAGAAAACAATGTTTTTCTATATTGTTAATAATAAGTTATAATTAAAGTTGTTATTTTTAGATTGTCCTTGAGGATCGGCCGAAACGTCGAACATGTAATATGTTTTAATAAAACAGGTTGAGACTGCTTGGATATTATTATTGATTAAATATACGTTTTAGATTAATAAAAAATATTTACAAAATTAGGGATTGAACTTGACAGAAGTGAGTTAATAATTTGATGAGGATAGTGAAGTTGGCTTTACTTTTGTTCATTAGACTCTGGAATACATTGTTCTGTGACAAACAACCTAGGTGCAGTGAGTTCTAAATGTAGTTTTACTAACAATACTGTCTCTGTAACAAGGCAGCCACCACATAGCGGGTTGTTAAAACAATATACGATGTTGGTGTCCTTAGGCCTAAAAAGAAAAATGTACCCCTGCCACCTTTGAGGCCCCACCCATGCTGATAACAAAATTACCTCTGAATACGACATATAACAAGAAATGAAGAAAAGAAAAAGTAGTAAATGAACATAAAATATCATGCAATCAGATTTTATTATATTAAATGGGGGGAAATGAGTAATAATAGGGAAAAAAAGATTAAAAAATAAAACAAAAAAACCATGTATAACTATAATATATTATAAATTTACTGCAATATGAATATACATTGTAAGAATTATAAACAATGGTATGAGTAGGTATAAGTTTACTGTGTATTTAGGAACCCAATACAGTCTAGCAGCACAACTTTTTTTAATCAAATTTTTCAATCTATTTGGTTTTGGATTGGCCTCGAAAATATGATTTTTTTTTCTTGACAGACAACCGTAAATTTATTTTATTCAAAAAGGAAATTTTTTAATATTTTTTCCCTCGAAAGATGAGAAAATACCATTTTGTATTTTTTATGCTGCTGTGTAGTGATAAAAATACTTGATGTTGTAGCGAGAGGGAGCAAGTGGTTGGACCACAACTCACCAGAGCGCTCCACCTCGAGCCTCACCGAAGCTCTCAAATTTATAAATCACTTCATTTTGTAAAAACACATTCTCATTTTTGTATATTAATAATTTCTGTACATAATACTTAGCAATATCTGTACAATGAATAATAAATGATAACAATGCAATGCACGAACATATC
>NW_027106720.1:277085-277449 GCF_000696795.3 Halyomorpha halys
CTGCACCTAGCCTTATCAGCTTACTGGTCCGTCCGCTTCATCTCGGCAACTAGTAAGCTGACTCCTATCTTGACAGTTCTAGTCCGTCCGCTTCATCTCGGCAACTAGAATTGTTACTCTACCTCAGACTCTCTCACCTAGACCACCTCCTCTACCTACGTCAGTGTCCAGGGCTCATCCTCTGGCACGGCCGTTCCTATCTTATTATAATGAATACGCCTTGTCGTGGGCCTTCTGTAAAGAGATATAAGGCTGGAGAAATCGCCTAAGACCAGACAACCCCGACAATGCCAATCATATTTAACTAACATAATTTAATATAACTAATTAATAACCATATTATGTATTACAAATATATATTGTG
>NW_027106721.1:0-563 GCF_000696795.3 Halyomorpha halys
TTATATTACAACGTAGCCATGGAGCCCAATTGATGTGGGCCTTATTATTGTCATGTAGATCAGTCTTTTGTAATGAGTTCATTTATATATATATTTGTTGTTAGAACAAATAATTTCTTTAACTAATTGTTAAGAAACTATATGTGCATAGTATAATTTAAGATAAATAACTAATAAGTACTAACTAGTAATTGTCAATTACAGTTAGTTCTACACAGCAATGATACAACTCGCTAAAGATTTGTGTCAGAACCGAATAGGGTTGAAATGGAGGTAGGGATTTTTTGGTTTTTCCAGCTCGTAACCGATCTTTTTAGCAGTAATTCCGTCTTTTACTTTTGTTTTGTATTTTGTCTGCATATATTTAGTGTTGTTAATCATGACTTGTCTATTTATAGGGTTAGAGTAACATGAATTTAAATTTTGTACATTCTATTTTTTGTTGATGTACTAGACTATGCAAAACAATTACGAAACGTCGCCTAAATATAGTTATATTATTAACTGATCCTAAACACCCACAAAAATATACATAAAAGCTCAGAATTGAATAGGAAAGGGGT
>NW_027106721.1:2698-3891 GCF_000696795.3 Halyomorpha halys
ATATTATTTTTTTTGTCTCATTTTCCACGAAAATAAATGACATTCCACCGTATTGAAGATCATATGGGAGAGGGAGTGTGTTTTGTAATAATTTTAACCTCAGCCGAGAAATAATCAAAACGTAAGATATGAAAGTGTGGATGATACGGTATATTTCAGCAGTAAACAACTTTTTTCCTCTACCGTATTTACTGCCTTATATTACAACGTAGCCATGGAGCCCAATTGATGTTAGTATATTACTTAGTCAATATTTGAAGACACATACATAGGTATACAATATAATTCCTTCATAATTTAATGTCTGATATAGTTGGAATTTACATTATTATACAAATAATAATAATAAAAGATAATTTGTATACTTTCTAACAATAATTACTAATAATTTGATATAAAGTACAGGCTTTGTTGAAGCCACCAAAATTAATGGTTATTAATATTTATATATAAATGAACACACCTATACAAATATATAATCATTTTTAAACTAGTTGTTGTGTGAACAAGTTGAAAAAGAAAATTCGGACAAAATTGAAATTGTTTATTTAAGTCCAGTATAGCAAAGGATGTTACAGTAACTTTTTCATTTAAACCGACCAAGTACGACTTTATAGAATTGATTTTAACCTTTTTTAGGATTATTTTTCCAAAAACTTCTTTAATACTTTTCATTAAACTCGATTAATCATATGAAATTAAGTGACTAGATAAGTAGTATTCTCATTGAAATACTTTAACAGAGCTCAAATCCAGAATTTTCAAAAACTCTTCCTCTTAAGGACCTTTAGTTTTTTTTTTTAATAACTAACCATTTTGAATTGTTAAGACTAATAAAAAAATATATATATATGAAATACGAAAGAAATGTATAATTAAATAAAGGAACAATATGAAGAAATGGGTACAAAAGTTTAAGAGACAAAAAATTGCGTGTCCCATATCACTTGATCGCAATCATAACGTACAACACTGCTTTGTTATATTTTGCTAAAATATTGTATTCTTGGCGGGAACAAAGTTTATATTTGTTGTTCGCACCTTCATAAACCTTTAAAATTCGAAGTTTTATAGTATCAGAAAAATAAAAATTCATTGTTTGAAATTTTCCCCTCGTAGTATGGTCGTTAAGTGAAAATAGTGTGATGTGCCCACCGCGCCAGATTTGCTTTCTGTATGTTTTGTTTTGGCAA
>NW_027106722.1:0-2753 GCF_000696795.3 Halyomorpha halys
TTATTGCTTTGTTTCTTTTTTAGCCCAGATGAAGTCCTGCAAACGTCGGCAATAAATAGTTGAAAATTATTTTTTGTTCCTTTTTGGACCGCACCAAAATAATTTTCTTCATATTCTGTTACATTCAATTATGTTTATATAATATGCAATTATTTTATGGATTTTTTTTTTTTACAAAATAATAAAATATAAATTTTCAAATAAATATGAATATAACCGTTTTAAAATAAATTAAAACAAATCGTATGTACATTTCTGAACGTCAGAAGACAGAAATGCTTCTAGGGCAACAGACGTCCCTCCCTCCACGAATGAGGACAGAGATCTTCTAAAGATTATCATGGTTTTAAAAACAAAACTTTCAAATCTCCCTGTATTGATTGTTGTAGATAGTGGTCAATCTTCGTGTTTGAAGTGTTGTACTTTTTAAATCCTCTTAGCTTAATTATAATATTTTATCTCGCAAAATATGGTCAAAATAATAATAATAAAACAGACTTACGGCAGTTTATCTCTGATGATCAGAGTTATGATTAAAGTTTTTATTATTTCTTTTGCATTATTTTACGAAAAATAACTTGAGTATAAGCATGTCCTAAGATTCGTAAACAAACTTTTTTCTGGTTTTGTTTAATTTCACAATGTTGCTTGACGTAATTTTTTTTTTTTTTTCATTGACCGTTCAGAACGATATTAGTTAATTTTTTAAGTTAAGATAAGAATGGGCATATATGTATATCTGAAGTAAAGAGCCGAATGAGGTAATTGCCTCTAATTATTTCCTATATTATCACCCCATGAGATGTTAACGCCGCCGTTCGACGTTATAAGTTAAATCTGCCTTACAAAACGTTTTGTACAGCCATTAAAAATTAAATAACAATCTGTAGAGAGGTTGCTTTTTATTTCTTAAAAAATAAAATAAACACATAAAGTCGGCTATAAGTTTTTAAACGAGTCGTAACCGCTAACAAAGTAAGTGGTTTAAGTGAAGTCATTGAGCACCATTAAATTTCTGTCGGTACAAAACCTTTATCAGGGACTATTAACACCTTGTATGAAATATACCGCTTATTAAATCGAAAAAAAAAATTGTTTAAATGCCGACTTGATGTTGACATAATCGTCATTCTACTTGAAAACTAAATTTATCTGAAAAGGTTTCATTCTTTCAAATGAACTGCCGACTCTTTCTGCCAAGGCAGTTTATTTCGATGACTGTTCCTGTTATTTTTCCAAATATATTTCGGATATTATTCAGTTAATGTAGTGCTTCACGTCTATGAAACCCGAATATATAATCCAATTTTAATACTAGTAAAACCGCGGGGTAAAGTTAACCAACTATAGTTTTTAATATAATATTTATGAATTACAAATTTTCTAAAGAATAAAAAAAATCAGGTTTAGGAATTGGGTATTTCTATAACAGTTAATTTTTAGCTCTAAATATATATATATATATATATATACAGTGGCGACGTGTGACACTAACGCTTTGTCACCTGACAAGTGTTATTTGACCGTGATAACATTGATTTCGCGAACATAAAGTACAGAATGTTTTTATATTGATTCGATTTTGGTTTCTTGAAGCCTTGCCAAACTCAACCATAGATAAAATACGCCTTATTAATTTATTTAAGAACATTCCATTGATAAAAATACCAAAAGATATGAGAATAAAAAACAACATGAAACAGAAAAAAAAAAAATAACCAAAAGTAAAAATATTCCAAAATCACACCTTAGTCAATGTAAACCGCATGCTTGACGCAATTACAATTTTACACGCAAAATACTTGATGCTTGTTAAATTATTTAACATTCTTTCGAGAAAAAAATGACAAATTCACCAGTCTATTAATTTATTATTTCAAATTAAAATGGCTAATTCATTGAATAAACCATACTGAAATAGATAATTTGCAATTGGAAACTTTTAATAAAGAGTTTGATTAGGTTATTTTTATAAGTTAATTTGAATAATAATATATATAATATTAAATAATCAATAGAAACACGGATGGAGGATCTCTTAAGAGGAAAAAGTAAAAATCAAAATGCCAAAGAAATGATTTTGTGCCTCCCATGTATTTTTTAGTTAACAATATCGACAGGCTATCTGCCGATTGTTTATTTCTTATTTGATAGGTGCGGGTGGAAATATTAAGAGGATAAAAATAATAATAATTTTAGACAATTGAAGAGCTCTTTTCAACTAACATTACGTATGGTCTTCAAGGATAAAAAAAAATCTTTGACCTGATTATTATATTTTCAGTTTCGATGCTAACGACAAAGGACAAAGAAATACTTATTGCTAAAACTATTTGGATTAAGTTACAAAGAAGCCTTTTACGTTTTTTAAATCGTTTTTATTAGTTTCTTAGAATTTTTTAGTAGAAGAAACCTTCAAATATTCTATAAAATTTAAACCTCGGAGTAAATAAATAACTGAATTCTTAATAAATGTATGTAATTTTTTAAGTTGTTAAAAACTACACGTACAGGAGATTCATTTTCTTTATCTAAGATACAGAGGTACATAAAAATTTCTTATCATAACTCGAAATTATATTTATAAAGAAAAAAATTGAAGGTGTGGTCAAAAAGGAACAAAAAATAGTATTAACAATTTATTTGCCAATATTCCCCCCACTTTGTAGTAGGGTACAGATAAAAAAGGTACAGAACCACTAAAAATATGTCTACAATGAATAAGATGACAATAAAGTAAACTAAGGTGTGGT
>NW_027106723.1:0-4661 GCF_000696795.3 Halyomorpha halys
TATATATGCATATTGAAATTCATTTTACCTAATCAACCAGAAAAAAAACATGTATATATATTTGTAAGCAAAAGATTTAAAAAGTGATTTTTAAAATTCCACTAAGAAAAACACTAATATACATTAAGTACTACATCTAACATTGAAATATTTTTTTTGTTTAATGTTAGGATCTATAGATAATTACAAGTTTTCAAAGATGTATTCAGTAAGCTATATTCCTATAGCCTATTCCTAATTAAATACCCTGTCATAACACACACAATCATAAAAATATTACTAATTTAGTTATATGTAATACATATAAAATTTCTCACATTATTGAGATCTTATTTTTTTTTATTTCTCGAATTAAGAACTTTCTAATACACAATCATATCGATGGCTTACTTCACAGTAATGCTTAATTCATATTGCCACAGATTTCAGTTAATATTTTTTTGAAGTCAGTGGAAATGTACTTAGCGCTATTGTGAAATAAGCCATCGATATGTGGTGACAGACCCACATTAAATTAAAAAGCATACATCAATGGCTAACTTCACAGTGGTGCGAAGTACATTTCCACTAGATTTATGAAAAATACAATTAATTGTTTTAATTTTTAGGAAAATTACAACCTTTCAATTAATTTTCTTAAAAGAGAGAACCTTTAATTGTATTTTTCGTAAAGATAGAGGAAATGTACATAGGACCACTGTGAAGTGAGCCATCAATATTAAAAAGTAAATGAATCTCATCATACCATAACACAGATAGCCAAAAAAGAGGAGTGGGAAGCATCAATTATATGTAAGATTGAATAAAAATAATATATTATACATTTTAGAGAATTCAGTAGCAATAGAGAAATCATACTACTCAGTGTTGCAAACTAAATCTTCACAATGTTAATTAATCACTGACTTCCATTGTATTACAAAAGAATATTAGATGTGTACTAATGTTATATTTGAAGAAACTGATCAACTGTAGATCAAATCTTTGGTTAATCATGAAAAGATTGGAATGGAACCATAAAAAATAATATTAGATAATTTCTTAATAAACCAGAAATAAATAGAGGGAGATCAATGATGAAACTTTAGTAGCATACCTAAACTTAACTAACCACAAGCTTATTTTAGTCCCATTATAAAATAATTTAAATTTAAAAATGAAAAATAATAATTTACATTTGATATCAATAAATTTATACTGACATTTGATAGAAAAGAAGTAAAAAGTTTATTTACTAGAAACTGTCAAGTACAGAAGCAGATGTAACTGCTACATTAACTAACCCTGCATTTAAGAAGTAATGGCAATATCCTTGCATTGAAATATTGCAATGCAATTTGCAACTATTGGCAGATGAATGAATAAATTACATACATTTTTGTCAAAAACTAGATTGGCATAAATTTTTTAATGAAAAATTAATCTTGATCTAACTTACAAGTTTAAATCAAATAAATGACAACAGGTACTATCATATGAAACAAAAATATTGACAGTGTGATGGAATATAACCATCAAAAGCTCTAATCTGATTTACCTTACTGAATACTTCTCTATAAGTATTTGAAATGGATTGTGCAGATATAAGTGTTAAGTTACAATACTAAATAAAATTATTTATATATAAATTGTGAAGTGTAAAATATTTTGCAAGTAGTGATAATGAAACTTACTAAGAATATCTTAAGTAATTGTACATATAAATGTATCGCTTCCTTAAAAAAGTATATCTATGTAATTTCAAAAATATGAACATATAAAAGTTTGACAATTTTTAGTGCAATATGAGTGTGATTAGAAATGAGCGACAAACTATTCCATTTAAAACTATCACACAATATTTAAAGAAAAAAAAAAAATTCAAAATGCTATAATTCAGTCAAAGCTCAGAATATATTGTCTATAACACTATGCAATTCTGCAAATAAATAGTAATAATATCTAACATTTTTATAGATTGGGTGAGTTTGATGGTCAAACATTAAAAAAAAAAAAAAAAGAGAGAGAGAGAAAATATGATCAATCACTTTATTGTTAAAACAATCATTTGGATTATGTCAATGGTTACTCAGATAGCTTTGTTATGATATATTCTCAATATGGTTTCTATTTATCCTTAAATTAATTGAAAAATAAAAAAGACTTTTTTAATTAATGAATTTTTCTATTAGATAAAATAATATCATTAAATTAATTACAAATATATATATTATTAATTAACCAAAAAGGGAAATATTTGAATTATATGCCTTTCAGTTGTTTAAAGAATTCTTGAGTACATGATATTATATTCTTTAATCTAATGAATGTTAATAAGATGAGCCTATGATAGAGATAAATGATAATCCAAATGAACAAGACAAAGGCTTTGTGCTGCATGATATAAAAACTCAGCATATCAAGATTGTATATTGGATCAAATTTAATTTAGGTGATAGCACACAGTGGAGGGTGGTGGTAGACTTATCAACCCATAACTGTATCACGCTCAGGCACTGCCCCTCTAGGCTGGGGAACATTCTGCACTAATACACATACACTATACTAATATACAACATATTATACCATCTCCATAATACTAAGTTCATCCACAAAACACACCTTAGGACCACCATCCCTAGATAGCTGCTACAACTAGTCAGGAGATATCAGAGGGCAGAGGGCACATTATTCATTATCTTAAATTGAACTTATTACAAAACCTCTACAAAGTAAAAATCCCAAATAGATTTTATGGGATCAAAAAAGGAACTGCCATCATGATTTTAAATTTGCTTTATAGAATGTTTATCCCTTCATAGACTACGAGGCATTGCTTCTTTCACAACTTGGTGCCTACCATATACTATGGCTATTCAAGAAATCCTATAGTTAAAAAAACAAATCATTGAAAATAAGCAGGACACTGTGTGATAAAGGTTCTCTAAGACAAAGGTTTTCATAGGAACAGGATGGTACTAGGCTCATTAACTTGTGAGGGAACCAATAAGGTAAGAGCACTAGTTATAGTAAAAGCGTATCTGACATGTTAATATTTGTTTTTAAATATTAAGAGTTTGGTGCCAATAACTGTTTCAAAATATCTGCTAGTTATAAGCTAAACATTTTCGAAATCAGATCCAGTGTATTCACAACAAAATATCTACCAGGATATTAGTCGCTGACTAGCACTAGCAAATACATGCTATTTTGGGCTAATTAAACTTTTCAAAATTAAGTTCATTACCAAAGTGAGAAATTGCTAATACGCCTTGTCTTTATGTCTAAAGTTTGAACTAAGGCTGACACAAATAGATTACTAACTTTTGAAAATATTGTGAAGAAGAAAACCTATAACCTATATATAAGTCAGAAAACCTATAACCTCTTCAACAACATGGTTATTGAAAGATTGGTAAAGGCTTAAATAAGCCGAGAATGGATGAAAGGGAGATAGTGAAAAATTGGCTAGGGAACAATTCATTTCTTTCATTGAACAAGAGAAGTAGGGGGACATGACCTCAGATGGCTTGAAAATGCCTGCACAGATCAGAAAACTTATTGAACCTCACTGGATGGCTGCTAAACAAGATACAGAGGGTTTTGAAGGAGATTGATTCAACAATGGATTATAGTTTACTAAAGCTGACTTGTACAGAGTCAAAACTATATGCATGGATTGTAGCGGTAATTAGTAGAACCAGAAATCAAAGAATTGCTCTATTATAATAATTGAAATTTGTTTCAAAACCACACAACCTTGGAAACCTTTAGGTAAATATAATACAAATCTTTAGTTGAACAAAAAAATTCATTAATTAATTATGCCAATCATTGTTGGATAATCCTATTTTTTTATATTATTGTTATTCTTTTTATACACTAACAAACAAAAAAAAGTAATGAATAGTAAACAGAAACTATATTAAAGATTAAAGTATAAAGCATTAAACTAAAATTAATAAGCTTTTCGATTAGTGTTATTTGAAAAAATAATAAATATAAGTCAAAATCAAAAACATAAGATAACAATTGAAATAACAAAGTAAGGAAAGTTACCAAGAAAAGAAAATATTTACTTTGATTTTTATTTTATTCATTGATAAGTTATTTATTATGTATGTTTCAAAATTGAAAATTATTTATCAAAAAGTATATAAAAGTTACGAGCTATAGAAAGTATATAATTGTTCAATATAATTATAACTAATTATATACTTTTTTTGGAAGTCATAAAAGTAATTAACTATGAACTATTATTAAAACTGTGCATTAATGGGATTAGTGAAACCTATACCTCACCCAATCCTTTTTTTACAGAAATGGTTAGTAAAAGAAGATTGATGTCTAAATGTCGAAAGGGACTTACTCGCTAGCTTGTGGGAAGGTCATGGCAGTAAACGAAGGGGACAAGGTCTCTGTGTACATCTCACAACCAGTTCCTTGGAGATAATCATTCTGCCAAGCCTGAGTGTCAGGTGACTGAAATTCATTTGTCCACATAGACAGTCGTTAAATACGACCTTAAGGCTTAGCTGTTATTGAAGGCTGGGACGTTAGAGGAAAGGGAAATGGAGGAGATAATGTCAACAAATTTTTTTTTTTCATTATTTAACCTAATACCAAACACATGATATTCCTTCAGACATAAAAAAAGTATTTTTACTAAGTGTTGTAATAAA
>NW_027106724.1:0-1323 GCF_000696795.3 Halyomorpha halys
TTAAATACATAGATAAATATAAAAATTTATCAATTTTCTAGTTGAAATTATTAAAAACATAACACTACGTCAACATTTACTCAAATTTATTTTCTGTATTTATATTTAAGATACCGTTAAATTTAAATTTATGAATAATTTTATATAAGTGAAAAGTGAAGGTACGTTTTACATTATCATTTCATTAATTTGATTAAGCTTCGTTTTATCACTTCTTAAACATTCATAAATATTCTTTTATTTCAATATTTATTCAATAATAACAATATTATTACTTTTAGTTTTCCTCCTGATAAATTAGCACTTTTATATAATAATTGTATAAGATAAAAATACAATTTTCTTAATATATCACTGTACCTACAAAATGAGCCGTGGGACTAAACACATAATCCAGAATTATATTTTATCTTTAATTTATAAATAATTCTAAATAGTAAATTTTAGACTAATTTATCATAATAGGTAAACGAATTTTATAATTACAATTTACACATTTAAAAGTACACGAGATACATTGCATAATTGAGTTTACATATTGAACTATAAATCCTTTTGATAAATTACAAAATTAATAGTATTGTGTGAAAGCTTAATTTAACTAAATTACTACATTATCGAAATTATATATTACTGTATTAATGTTGAATCGATTTGAGATATATCGTTCTGAATTGCTATCGAAATCTGAACCCCGCTCAATTCCAAACCCATTTCCTTTGCTGTTCCCTGCTGACTGAATTATGAATTTCTAATCATGTTCATAAATTCTTATACAAGGGTTCTTCAAAGGGTCAAATATTGAAAAAAAAAAAAAAAAAAAAAAAAGAATTGAAATTGATTTGTGCGTATAAGATACACTTTTCATTATATTTTCAAAATATTTTTTCAATATAATTAATCTCATGCGGAAAGTATAAATTTATTATAAAAATTTAGTTATTGAAATACAAGAGAATACAAAATTCTGTTTTAATCGAAATTTTGACTTTGCTGAAAACAATTTTATGTTTATTATTATGATCTTATAAAGTTTTATGTAGTAGTTTGTTTATGTAAAAACGATTTCCTAAGAACATAAATATCAGTTTAAAAAAACAATTCTTGAAAACATTTAAGTG
The DNA here is from genome assembly GCF_000696795.3 of Halyomorpha halys. Lineage (NCBI taxonomy): Eukaryota > Metazoa > Arthropoda > Insecta > Hemiptera > Pentatomidae > Halyomorpha > Halyomorpha halys. Next base: position 1,122 of record NW_027106724.1, read on the forward strand.
ATTCACAGAATGTTTTATGGAACTACACAATAGCATTAAAATACATTTATTAGTAATCAACGTAAACAAAATACAAACATTGTAAAGTATAGTAAAATAATAAAAATATATTATTTTATTGCGTTTTAAATTTATTGATTTTTTTGTAATTTATCATAAAAATTTCCCCCTTATTATATTTATTTACGTATACTATCACTTA
>NW_027106725.1:0-9886 GCF_000696795.3 Halyomorpha halys
ATTACATATTTACATGTGCGGCAACAGCGGACTTGATTACAGACAGAAGTTACGTGAACAAAGCTAAATTATACTGGGCTGTTCGAAACAAAATGGCAGAAATGCTTCCTTTGGCATAGTATAAAACAAAAAATTATAAACTACTTTATGGTGTATTTAACGGGTTTTAAGTTGAGAGCTAATATATCTCTATATCTCTTCCAGGTATTTAAATTCTCTACTTTTTGTTTAATAATATTAATTTTTTTTAACTAAATTATAAATTTAACGTATTCTCTTTAGCAAAAGAAGAGAAGAATTTTGGCCAAGTGAAATAATATAAAAAGTTGAGTTATTTTTATAGCTTTTTATTAATATCATTTTATTATTGTTTTATAAATATTATTTCTTTCCACAGGTGAAAATTCGAACGAAGAGGAGTATGATTAGGGTACCTAAGATACGCAGAGAACTGGTGTGCACAAAAGGTAAACGCTCTATCAACTCATCTTGCAGAGCTATGTACAATTGAGTGTAAGTATAAAAAGACATCTAATATTGGTGTCTTGTAAGTTGTTGATCATATCTCTTGAATCACTATTAAATTATAGCAAAAACGTTTGCCTGCTTTTCTCTGCATCACCACCAAACTTAATAAGGGTATGCAGATAACTTGAATGATGTTGGAAAGGACCCGAAGATACTTGAGCATTTTTCTTTTTTATCCTTACCCGTTCTTATTTGATATTCAAAGGGTTATTCAACATGTAACCAACCTATCCTTCCAGTGTGGAAGAGACAAGCTTTCCTTTCGTGGGCCCGCCACGAAATCAAAGTCAACCCGTCCATCCCGGGATTGAATTCTTAGGTTTCTTAGGCTACAGCGGTTACTAAGATCCAAACATTATACTTGTTACCTCTTTTAATTATTATTATCATTATTACGTCAGAATTTTTACTTATATGTGTGTTACATTAGATCATAACTTTCTTGTAAAGTTTTCTTAATAAATCTAGAGTCATTTAAAATCTATTTGAGTATTTGATTGGATATATTCATCTGTATGTTACAATATAGTTTAAGTTAATTGATAAATATAACACATCCAATGCTAATACCAGAATCACACGAATTAGTCAATACTACCTTGTTTTCTTAATTAGTGAAATTATATTAGGTACGATTATGGATCACAAATGATTAACAAAATCATATTTAGAAAATACATTACATAAGCTAATATAAATTTACTTATTTATTCTATTTCAGACAAAAATGAACATTTTTTGAACGCACAGCTGGTCAAAAATCAATGTTACTGGATTAAACTTGGAGAAATTAAATAAATTCAGGATACTTGATTCTGACACTTCGTACCAGGACGCAGTTACAACAGGAATGAATAAGAAAGAAAATGAAATAGAGGATAGAATGTTAATAAAAGTTATTTGTTTTTAAAAAAGTTTTTTTAGCCATGTTTTCATGTCGGAGCACGGATCCTCAAACACAACATTCACTCCTTGAAACCTTGACCTGCCCCTCCGTCATGGATTTCTTCTTCAATTGTTTTCTTTGCAATCGCAGGATCAGACATTCTTCTGGCGTGAATGTCATTAAAGAGGTAAATTCCGATTCACCAACATTATCTCAACAAAATCCCACTGGCGCCAATGTCCACTTCTACGAAGTCCCCTCCTGCCGGTCCAACTTAATCTGGACCAGTTATTGTCCAGCATTCCAGAACATCTGTACTTATATAATAAGTAATAGCGACTTCAGTCTGGAGATTATTTTAAAGTATATGAGTGTACAAAATATAACTATTTTATTTTTTTTTTGTATCCAAAATAATTTCCTGTTTCCTGTTTCTTGGCTATTAAATAGAAAGATAAGTTAATGATGAAGACTCTCTCGAAGTCAGGCTTGTCCAATTGATACTCACGGATGTCACCTCAACCGAGATAAAACGTGAAACAAACAAGGAGTGAATAAAATAAAAAACAACTAAACAACAGAAAATAAAAAATATATTTTTCACTGTTTAAATATATTCATCATTTATGTTAGTATTTAAATAGTTCAACCAGAGGTCTTATTGTAAACTATTAATTTATTTTAATATGTGTCACAATATAATAATGATTACTTCTAATTATTTTTAGTAATATTAAGCAGTATTTTTTAGAAATATCATTGAGATCCTATTACCATTTTTTTCCCTATTTAGATGGGAAACAATTGCTCTTTATTCTATATTTCTTATTATCTCGTTAAAAAAATATATATCTTCAATCATTTTAATGGAAATATGAAAACAAAATGTTTATTTAATTTGAAACTATTGAAAGTGCCGAAAGGATTACTTTACAAGACCACTCCACGTCGCCTCGGCCTTTCCTTGTCTATTACATGGACGATTTCAAAATTTCAGAACAATATCGATTAAACCAGTCTGTGATCTAAAAACATTTAAAGGCAGACCTATATGTTGGCCAGCTGCCGCAAATCAGAGACTTGTACAAAATACTTGTAAACAAAGGAACCATCCAACCGCTGTATCAACACGCTAGTGTTTTTCAGAGACAAACATGGCGGACGTACTAGTTGTTTAAGCCATTGCATTGAGATTATTTTTATTCCAAAAAAAAAAGAAAATGAAATAGGATTACATGAAAGAAAACGTAAAATACAACAAAGAATATGGTGAATGACAACAATTCACAAAAATCGGACCAAGTGACCTTTGAATTTAACTTTTATTTTAACTTTCATGAAGAGTTTCTTCATTAGACTAGTTAACCCTTTTTCTTTTTAAAACTTAAACAGCAAACAACACTTTCTACCTTCTAACAGCTCTCAGTTGCAATTAATCAAAGAACAATGGTGAAGATGCTACTCAAAAGCGCTCTCACGAACCTTTCAAATCCCTTTGATTTGTGTCCAATGACCGACTCTTGACGGATTTATTGGCAACAAATTTAGGACAACTCGTACCAGCCAAGCCAACAACCCATCCACATACTCGCACACGTGCGAATTTGCCACGGTTTGGCAAGTGTGTAGAGGTACTCTAAAAAGTCCAATTTTTTTTAATCGATTTATAATTTTGGTGTTACTTCAATTTGCCACTTCCCCTCGGGAGTATTTTATACCTCCGAAACCTTCTGAAAGAACCTTCTCCCCTCTCTGCAATCAAATCAAGAAGGTTTCCGCAAGAAATCGTATTACGTCTGGCTCTTCACGATTTCTGGCTTGGGGCAAAGGGGAGTATCCTTCGAAAAATATTTGAAAATTAGATTGTTTAAAATAGCATTTTATGTCACTTTTATTGTGTTTTTTTTTTTTTTTTTTTTTTATTAAAACCTTTCAGCTGAAGAACAAGCATCGGGAAAAATAATTAACAAAATACTTCTAACAATAAATCGTCACAAAAAAATGTATATCTGAACCATCCTGGGGACCACTGATCTAATCGTTATACTAGTCTTGGTAATATTAGTAATATTATACTAATTAATATTAATAAATTTTCATAAGGGTAATATTGAAATGTTCACTATGTAGTGATTAAACTTTTAATGGAATAGTTTTAAGAAAAACTTTTTTTGTTGTAGATTATAAATATTTATATAGTTTCACTTTTGTCATGTTTTTAGTTTTTTACATTAATAGGTAAAAGATAATTGGAAATTCAGGGCGTTAAAGCCGCCTTTACACGTTTGCCAAACTACAGTCAATTTGCCCAGGCTCAAGCGTGTGGATGGGTTATATGGATAGCCTGAGCCAAGCTGACCTAAATCTGTGGCCCCTGACGGTGACCCTCACCCCACGGTTTTTGGGAACAAATAAAAGGCTGCATCCACACGTTAGTGTTCCGTAAGCACTGTTTTAGGACTGCCAACAGAGAAATGTTTGTGCTCTCTGTGTTTTAATTATTTAAAGAATTTTCTCAACTTTCAGATTCAATAATTAACTTTACAGCTAACATCCCAACCGATTCTAACACTATCCCCACCACTTATGCCGATGACTCATGTGTGCTCGCTATTAACAATAACCCTTTAATTGCATCCCAAGCTCTCCAATTCCTTATCGCAGCCCTCGAAGAATGGTGTCGTCATTGGAGGATTAAAATATACCCCAACAAATCCCATCAAATTACCTTTACCCTACAGTATCCTTCAATAATGTAGCTCTTATCCCTGTCGAACAAATCCGCTACCTTGGACTACATTTGTACAAGCGACTAACCTGGAATATTCACATAAGACTGAAAAGACTGCACGTCGATTTCGACTATTACAGCACTTACTGGACAAACGGTCTAAACTTCCAATTCTTTAAAAAACACTGATCTACATGATTGTAATAAGGCCAATCTTGGGAGCTCCACTAAACCTTCGAATTCCTCTCATATCTAATCCTTACAATTCGAAATCGTTTCTAAAATCCTCAATGCTCCTTACTTTGTCACAAAAAAAAAAAATCATACATTAAGACCTTGGTGTTCCATATGTAAGCGATCTAGCCTGAACCAAATATCATTCCTTCCATTATAAACTCCCTAACCATCCAAACCCACTAGTTTCTGACCTTGCTTCCTCTTCCATTCCTGACAATCCTTTTGAGGCTCCTCCAAAGAAGATGGTCTCGAGACCTACTAATGTTAAAACTTCTTTAGAGTGCTACCAATGGGTAGTTTCTCTAAACGTCTGTATCACTCCATAATAACATACATCAAATTTACTAAATGTATAATTATGTACAGTTGTGAATTCCCATAAATAAAAATAAATAAATAAATTATAATAACTTGTGTTTAGGATTGTATTAGGTTGGGGAAAAAGAAATTCATTATTTTTTCGATAGATGGCTGTAGCGATTGATATGTCGTAAAGTATTAATCAAACAATTTCAGATTTATACTTGTTATCAAAGTAACATTCCGCACTAAAAAAAATTAATTTGCTGTTTTTTTTTTTAATCCATTAAGCTGGTAGTTGCCTGGGTGTTAAAGATGGAAGTCAACAAAGATAAAATTCGATACATTTTACAGTTTTTCTTTGATAAAGGCGAAAATGCAAGCCTGGCGGCTGAAATTGTGAATGGTATTTATAGTCCCGATACTGTAACAGCTAATTAAGCGAAATTTTGGTTTCGTTGATTCCGTTCGGATATTTTTGATGTTAAAGACGCACCTTGCACTGGCAGGCCCGTCGTCGAAAATGTCGATAAAATCACAGAAATAATCGAAATTACATATTAGTTGTAACATCGCCCAGGAGCTAAAGATCGACCATAAAATAGTTTTAAACCATTTGCACAAAGTTGGGTTAAAAAAAAGAAGCTTGATATTTGGGTGCCACACCAATTAACACCAAAAAACATGATGGATCGAATTCCCATTTGCAAAGCCTTGGCCAAACGAATGAAATCGGCCCATTTTTAAACGAATGGTGACTGGGTATGAAAAATGGAAATCACATACAACATTGTGCGAAAACGATCGTGGTCAAGCAGCTCAAATGGTGGCCAAACTAGGACTAACGGCCAGGAAGGTTCTGCTGTGGCTAGAAAGGAATCATTTATTATGAGTTCCTTCTATAATAAATGGCCAAAAACTTAATTCGGGTCTTTAATGTCTACGACTGGACAGTATGGAGCAAGCGATTGATCAGAAACGCCCAGAGTTGGCCTATAGAAGAGGTGTCGTGTTCACACATCTATAGTGACTCGCCAGAAACTCCAGGAACTTTGGGGACGTTTTGATGCATCCACCATATAGTGAGAACCTGACACCAAACGATTATCATATTTTTCTTCCATTGCAAAACTATCTTGGTGATAATAAATTGGCATCAAGAGAAGACTGTGAAAGTCAGTCGGTTACACTAGAGTTTTTCGGCAATAGGGACGAAGACTTCTATGAGAGAGCCATTATGAAGCTACCTTTAAAATGGCACCAAATTATAGAACAAAACGGTGTATATTTGACCCAAATCGGACAATCCTAAAAATGTTAGAAGTCATGAATTTAACGTAAAAATAATGGATTAATTTTTCCCAAACCTGCTATAATTCAAAATTCTATTGATTCAGTGTAAATCCATTGTATCAAATATTGTTAATTAACTTTAATAGTTTATATTTGATTTAGTATATCACAAATATGTATTTATAAAGACATTGAGTGTTTAGATAATTAAATTAACAAGTGTCTGATAAAAAAGCAAGAACAAAGGTTGAATTTATTAGTTAAATTGTACCATTTATATGAATTTTTAACATCAACCAGCTACTTGGCTGATTTATATGTTTATTTTCATTTCACCTTTTTTATTATGTTAATTTTTATCATGTATATCGAATGTAATATCCAACAAAAGTTACAAGACTTGGCTGACCTGGCAACCCAACCTTGGGCTCAGAGAGGGTACAAGGCTGTTCACATTTAATCTTATCACACTTTCGTTCAAGATAAACAGAAACATTCGATTTCTTTATAGTCATCGTAACTTGCACTATTCTTGTAATTTATATTATTTAATCTTTTTCTGTATCTAAATAATTGCACTTCGAATTTCATTGCAGTATGATGAATACAGGGTATGTACTTACCAAATTAACTTTGTTTATTTGTTCATTAATTGAATATACTAGATTTCCTTCTGATTCTTAGGAAACTTGCTGGGAAAACCCTTTTTATTACTGGAGGCAGCCGGGGGATAGGTAAAGCAATTGCTTTAAAAGCAGCCAAAGATGGAGCAAATGTTGTCATTGCAGCTAAAACGGCTGATCCTCATCCTAAATTACCAGGAACTATATTTTCTGCAGCAAAAGAAAGTAAGATATTCATCATATTTGTTTTTTTCAGGTTGAGGTTTCAGTTTTTTCTTAATCCTTAATAATCGTCCTGTGCATATTACTACCATGTCTGCGATACAAAATATTTTGAACTCGTGAGATAAGATTCTGAAAGAATGCCAAATATTGTAGTTTGTATATCACTTATGACCATGGAGCACTTGATTTATAATTGAAGGAATCCTTGAAAATACACACAGTATTCCAGTTTATTGAAATGATGATGGGCTTTTGCCATGAAAGGAAGTATTTACAAAATTAATAGTAGAACTTCATTTTCATTAAATAACTAAAAATACATTCTTAATGTAATAATAATAAAATACTTAACTGCCATCATAAAGTTCTTAACTGACGTAATAAAGTACCTAACTGCCATCCCCACTTCTCCCAATACAAATTGTTCACTCTGACTTTAATATCTGTCAAAATAGGTATAAATGCTGTCTCATTCATTTTCTTCCTTTATTCTTGATTTTATGTACAAATTGTACTCATGAAATTCCTTTGCCTGGAAATGTGATGAAAATCTTAATTGTGTTAATTCCTTATGTCTTTTAATTGGCCAAAGTTGTTGAATAAAAGGACATTGCAGCTTATGTTTTTATATTTCTGCCAAACATTTATCATATGTAAGTATCTTTAAATTGATTTAGATGCTGGTTTAACTAGTAAAATTGATAGTATAGTAATTATGTCTTATTTTCCATTGAAATTTGTTGTGTAATTGAAGATTAATTTATTTGGGTTTATAATTGAATTTTCAGGATCGTAAAGTTCATTTAGAGTATGAAATCAAAAGGATTATGACATTAGTAATTATCAATTATATGATTATTATATTAGTATTCAAGTGCTTTCCTTTTTTCACGATTTTTAACAAATATAAAATTTTTCTTGAATTCATTGTTTGTATTTGTTGTTTCTCAAAATATTTGTGTATTTTAGTTAGTTATTATTTTTTTTAAAATTTTAGTTGAAGCTGCTGGTGGCAAAGCATTACCATGTGTTGTTGATGTTAGAAATGAAGAACAGATTAAGATTGCTGTCGATAATGCTGTCAAAACATTTGGAGGAATCGATATTCTTGTTAACAATGCAAGTGCTATTTCATTAACCGGTACATTAGAGACTGATATGAAACGATACGATTTGATGCATAATATTAATACTAGGGGTACATTTCTTACGTAAGTATTGTTTTAATTGAAACCATATTCTATAGAAATGTTCTCAAGTATTGTGAACACCAAACTAGTGTCATTAAGGCATTTTTTTTTTATAGCTAGTAGTGTATCTTGGCTACTAATATAAGTTCTCCATTCGGATAGTGGGTATCATTATACTTTACATGAAATTTTAAAAGTGTGTGTATGTGCCCAAAGTTATATGGAGACGATAGATCTCAATACTGTCAATACTACCCACTTTGTCCACTTTTAGTAATCTTGGAATATTGTAATGAAACAGTTGTATTTTTACTAATTTCATTTTTATATTCTAGTTAATTTTAAAGTTGAAAAAGAGTAACTGTTTAAATTAGTGGATATGGAGATGTAATGATAACTATGTGCTTTGTATAAATCTGAATGACGTAGTTGAAGATTCACCATTCATATTGCTACAAGGTAAAGCTAAGAGTGTAGAGTGGTACAGTGCCCCCTTGTAGCAAAATTTGTTGCTTGAAGTAGATCTCAGTAGTCAACTTATACTTCTCATTTAAGGTAGAATGGATGAAATGATTTCTAGGTTTACCTGATTTTCTTCAAAACACTCCCTTAATTTATTTTATTGGCTTAGTAATTCATGTGCCATTGAAGGTTAATTTACTTCTTCAGTCAGTAAAGTGAGATTGAAGCTCATTCACGTTCAGTCTTCTATCCTTTTTCCTATCCCACCTCGCCTTCTAGCTATAACTTTCTTGATCTGACTTCTACTAATGTCTCTGGTCTATACCATTGATACTAGAAATTAAGGAATAAGTTGATATAAGTAGTAGTAACTTATTAGCTAGTGGAGTAACATATAATTAAGGTTAATTTACTTCTTGAGTGAGTAAAGTAGGTTTAGTTTTTTTTTAAAGATTATTACTTCTGCTTGAAGACTGGAGCCCAGGCTATTGCATCTATTTTTGTTTATCACAGCCATTATTTTATTATATTTCTTCTGTCTTTTTGTTTCTCAAATTATGATTTCATTATATGAGTCAGTTGTTGTTTTATTTATTTTACAAATATTAGTTTTTTGTTGGTATTTTTTTAAAAATATTTCGATTGCATAACTATCATTATTTTTTAACAATATTAAAAAAAAAAAACTTAGTTATTTTAACCTGTTTTACAATTATAACAGTGTAATAGTTTGTAATTAGTAACAGTTTGTAATTCTCAATTGTTAGAAGTGGATCAAACTATTATATAAAATCCATGTAAGACACCTGACCAAATTGACAATTAAGAAATATGTATATAAATTGTTGTTTAGTTGTAGGTGAATTAGGTATATAATGTATTTTAGCTGTTTATACTACTCGTTTTGTATAAAAAAATAATAAAAACACATCTACTGTCTTTGGACAAATCTGTGAAGTGACTATCTATTATGAGCAAATATATCTTGCTTTATATTAACCTTTGCATATACTCAATTACATAATTTTTCTGATATTCCAACATGGCTAAATTGAGTAGGTTTACTAATTCTTTCCATCTCCAGATTTTTTCCACCTCGCCTTCTATCTACAACTTTCTTGATCTGACTTCTACTAATGTCTCTGGTCTATACCATTGATACCAGAAATTAAGGAATAAGTCGATATAAGTAGTAGTAATTTATTAGTTAGTGGAGTAACATATTGCAATGTAAAAGAGTTTTCATAAAGTTTATATTTTATAACTATGAGCTTCTAGTAGATATATATTATTCTTAACATTATTTGCAAAATGATAAGCTAAAATCTGCGAGATAAATTGATTTAGACTTATTTATTAATTTATAATCTTTAAATTTCTTTCTTGAGACTGGCAATTTTTTACTAAATAA
>NW_027106725.1:14476-17591 GCF_000696795.3 Halyomorpha halys
GAAGCGTTGGACGTGTAAATGAAATAAATGTTTTGTGACTATAATTTGGATGGTGTTTTTGACTTATTTATTAATTTTTTATTTTATTTTTTTTAGTTCAAAAATATGTATACCTCACCTTCTGAAAAGCAAAAATCCACATATCCTAAACCTCAGTCCGCCTCTGAACATGAATCCAATGTGGTTTAGTGGGCATGTTGCTTATACCATGGCCAAGTATGGAATGTCTATGTGTGTTCTTGGAATGGCAGAAGAGTTCAAAAGTGAAGGGATTGCCGTCAATGCTCTTTGGCCCAAAACAAGTATTTTGTTATTTTGAATAACTGTCTAAATATTTATGACTGAACTGAAATTAGTTTGTGAGGTGTGTAAACAAAAGAAACTATATTTAAATATTTTTTTTGATTGTATTTCTTAGCAATTCAGACTGCTGCTATTGAAATGCTGATGGGAGATGCAGCTCAAGAAGGTTCCCGCAAACCAGAAATTATGGCTGATGCTGCTTATTCCATCCTTTGTCGAGACTCACGAAGTATGACAGGACAGTTTGTAATTGATGAAGAAGTACTCTTAGAGGAAGGGCTGACCAATAAACAGATTGATGAATATGCAACCATTCCAGGTTACTAATTTTGATATTCTTGTTGAAATACAATCAATGTTTATTATAGAGAACTGTGAGAAGTTAAAATAATTTTTAAAATATTTTTTTTTTTTTTTGCTGCCTCTAGGTTACAATTAAAACTAAATAGGGTTTGATTTATATATTGAACATTTCTGTGGATGCTATGTTCTCCTCCTGAGCTTTTAATTTTTCCCAGGATTATTTTTTGAGTCACCTGATTGTACTGGGACAAGTAAGTTGCTGAGGAGGGGGCATATTATCTCCAAAACATTCAAAGAAAAAAAAATGCATATATAACAATGAAAGTTCAAAATATAAAACAAACATATACAAATTGTTAAGTTAAGTACCAGATTATAGTAATCAAAGAAAAAAAAAATTAAGTAGTTTTAAATTGAAGTTTTTATACTTGAATTCTTTGTCTTGTAATTTGTAGGTAATAAAGAATTAGCTCCAGATTTCTTTATTGATTTCGACTCTGAAGGTAAACTACTTAAAGTTTCAAATATGTTCAATAAAATATCTCAGAAGAGGAAGATCACTACTCATGCACCTTTAAGCAAGCTGTGAGTAGAAAATCACATTTTTATATTAGAATTTATTGCTGACAGTTTCTATTTATTAATACTGCTAGTAGTTTATTAAATTGTGTTTGGGAATTTCAACAGCTCTGGTAATGCATGCCCTGAATGAACTGTAGATTTTAATGGATTTATTGTGAAACCCTTATACATTCAAATAAGATAAAATGTATATATATAAGTTATGTGTTGGTGAAGAAAAACTAATGAAAAAGGAAAAGGATGTTGGAAGAATGCTATCTCAATGGGTAAATAAGACTGACTTTTATTGCATTCAGCACCTCTATGTATAAGTGTGATCAGCTGATCAATTCAATTACCTGACGGCCTTTGTCAGCTGACATCTCACTCAGGCCGTAACTTATATATATATAACAAAATAAGATATAATAGTACTCCGGTTCCTGTCAGCCCTGGATAAAGGTCCAACAGCCCTCTAGTACCTTGAGACTGTGTCACAAGAGTGGAGGCTTTAAAAAATTCCGAGAAATTAGCCTAAGAATGGCCGATTAACAGATGCTTTTCAATAGCTATCAATATATTTAGTTCACAAACTGAGTAATTATTGGTGTATATTAATTTAATCATTATAATATCCTTTTTTTATTTTTGGATTTATTTTTTATTTTAAGATTAAAAATCCAATTAGTCCCACACTTATATCCTTAGGTTAACCTATCCTTGATTAAATCAGCAGGCTGAGTTACCTACCATCTTGGTTTGTAAATGACTATTGGTTTAATAAATTTTGATTTGAAAACGGAAATGATCAGTAATTTTTAGAGGTGAGAGTTTTTTTCTACAATTTGGGGTTTAGTAATTTCACACTGATAATGACTTATCCTGTAATGTAGGGAACTAATAAATGAAAATGCTATTGATTTTATGATTGCGTATCGATTTCATTGTCGCGTTTTGATTTATATTAACATCCTTGGTTCCGAACATGTTAGGGTCACTTTATATGTTTTGAGATATGTAGAATATGAAAATACTATCGATTTTAAGATCCCATATCGATTAATTTTAACTAAGATAAGAAATCTGCATATCTCAAAACATAAAGAGGCCCTGACATGTTAGAAATCAGAAAAGTTAAAATAAATCAATAATATTTTCATATTCTACATATCTCAAAACATAAACGGACCCTAACATGTTGGAAATCAGGAAAGTTAAAATAAATCAATACGTGATAATTAAAGTGATAGCATTTTCATATTATACATATCCGGAAACATATAGAGGTACCTTAACATGTTAAAAATCAGAAAAGTTAAAATAAATTGATAGTATTTTCATATTCTACAATCCCAAAACATAAAAAGGGACCCTTATATGTTAGAAATCAGAAAAGTTAAAATTAATCTATTCGCAACCATAAAATATATCTATGTCTAGCTGTAAGAGAAAAAATGTCATCTTTATACAAATACAAATGTATTCTGATAGTTAATCATTTAATTTTTTCGAATAAGAGATTATTTTTCTATAAAATGGACGAATATAAAAGTATTCAAATGGTTATAAGTAATCGGATGGTTAATCATATGTTTTGTACGAATAATTGATTATTCCTGTAAAATAATGACGAATGAAAAAGTATTCCAATGGTTAATCATATGTTTTTGTACGAATAATTGATTATTTGAGTAGAAAATTCAGAAATAAAAAAGTATTCGTCTCTCGTCATTGGAATAATATTTGCCCAACTCTGGTTTTTAACTGCGCAATGTTGCATATTTTAGCTTTTTTACTGCACATTTTTGGTTTTTTACTCGACATAAATGTGGCCTCTAATAATAGTAACCCTTGTTTTTTTTTTGTATTTTAGTTAAGAAGTCAACTTCTGTTCCATGTAAACTTGAAGGTCATAAGCAACAGTATTTACCACTGCAATTGAAGTAGA
>NW_027106725.1:18086-19332 GCF_000696795.3 Halyomorpha halys
TTATATGAATAAAATGTAAATTTAATCGTGATAATACATGAAAAAAAATGAAGAACCACAAGGAAGTAAAAAAAAATCAATTTGTTTCTATAGAAAATTTTAAATATTGAAGAAATAAAGGGAATTGATTTGTAAGTTGATGCGTAAGTAGGTTTATAGGAAGGAACAAAATTAGCACAATATATTTCAATAATAACATCTTTAATCATATATTTTATTGTATTAGATATATAAATTATTTTTTATTGACTGCATTAATCAAATTGTAGTAGGTGGAGGAAGCATTCATCGCCTGAAAGAGAAAGAATGAAGAACCTTATTAATCCATTAAAATTAGGTTAATTAATTAAAATTGGATTAATTAAAATTAGAATTTTTGTTGGAAATAATCAAGGTAAGGCTGAAAATTGTTTTAATCGATATATTCTGATCTAATAAGAAGAAACTAAGTTTTCCATCCTGAGCTTTATATTCTCATGAAAAATCAAAATTTTCCAGTTTTTTTACTAAGTTAAAAATAACTCAACAACCAGAAAATTTATTGAAAAAAATGATTATAATATAAACTTCAGAGGATTAAAGTATGTTTTAATAACTGTCATAACATTAAAGTTTGATTAAGGAGTGTTTTCAAAACGGTTGTCTACTTTGATTTGATAGATTTATTTATTGATAGATATTACAATCTGCCACACAGTTGTGGGCAATAGGTAATATTGATGAATGATCTCATACATTCTAGAATAAAAAATAAATAAAATAAAATAAAATAAAAAACTCTCTTAAAATATATACAAACAAAAGAATAGACAAGATGAACATAATCAAACTATCTGTATGAAAAATAAATAAGTAAAATAACATAATGATAAAATAGTGGTTGTCTACTAAGTACCTAATTTTTTTTATTTTTTCCATTTTGTGAACTTTGCACTTCAGTTACAGCCTTATGATCAATTATGTATAGTAAAAGTTTATAGAATAATAGTAGTGGATAATCTAACTAGATTTCTAAAGACTCATTCATTTTTTAAATTTGGTCGCGCCTTTATAACACCAATTTTTTCAAAATAAGGTCTTGTGCTGTAAGTGTAATGTAAATATCGCAGGAAGTGTACGAAAACCCATTATCAAATATGTGTAATAAAGTAGAAAGCAATATCTATGAACAAAATGATGATAAATCTATCAAACCTAAAACACTAAAAACTGTTACTTTTATTTTTTATATTTTATCTTAACATTT
>NW_027106725.1:19487-29951 GCF_000696795.3 Halyomorpha halys
AGAAGGTGGTAGTCGAGCATCGAAGCAGTTCTGTTGAAATCGAATGTGCCTGCCTTGAAGTCCACGATTGGTGACACACTGAGGACAGTTCCTGCAGCCAAAGCCGCTGTAATCGGTACGAGAGTTAATCGACGAAGTTGCGTTTTCGCATTGGAACGAAGGATATCTTCCCCGATGACAGCAGGTTCTTGATAGTCGTAAAAATCGTTTGAAAGCAACCTGTGTATTAGGAATATTTTTAAGTTATTCCACATAGAGCTCAGTAGTGCGATGATAGACATTACCATCAGGAGAGCGAAGTGGACGTTCTGGCTGAAGAGGACCTTGTTTAAACCATAGATGGGGATAGTAGACTTAATAATGAGGATCAAATGGAAGGTCAGCGTAAAAAAGTAGATTATCAGTTGGGAAATGCTGAAGATGCGAGTTCTCCCGTCCATCCTGTGATAGAGGCCTGATATTTCTAGGAGATAGTAGTAGTGCTTTAGAATATAGGCATCCACTAGTCGATTAGCCTCAGGGTCTTCACGATACTGCCACATATTTGCTATCGATAAAACTGGCCCAACAATGGTTTCTTCAATGTGACCTTACATGCAAACTGAATTTAGCATGAGGACTTTTGAGAGAGAAAGTTTTTCTCACTCACACTTCTATCTGTCAGCACTCTATTTATGATTAAGTAGTAGAACCAAGAAAAATCATCTTTTATTAAAAATTATCCCCTGTGAAAAGTGGAACGAATTATCTACAAAAACTGATTTTTATTTTGTGTTTCTATATAGTTTCAATTACCTTTACATTAAATATATAACAACTCTTTTATAGCAAATCATAGTTTAGGATTCTTACCCACTAAAACCACCTCCCTACAACCTGTTCTTTCTTCTCCGCAGGACAGCCACAGTAGTGAAGAGTGTAAAAAAACTCTCTAAAATTTCTAATTATCAATTCATATTGATAAGTGTGGTTTCTTACACTTGAATACCTATAAACGAATTGACCGTGATTTGTTCTTCCATCAAACAATATTTGTGAATCTTGGACCTAATCTTACAGACGTCATTTCGGCATTGAGAAAGAGTAGATTTTACTGGTTGTGGTTATTTTATTTTAAACTATCCATCAAAAAATATTTCGTCCGTCAATACCAACAAATGCTAGTATACAAATTACAGTTTTTCAAAAGTAGGTTTATTTTTAGAAATATGTTTTTCTAAATGTGTTCGGCCACTTCCGAAAAAAAAGGAATAAAATTCGTTTTTGTACATTTTTAATAGATCAGAAAAAATTCATTTTATTGACCTTTGTCATGAGTCTATTTTCCCATAAAAGTGTACATATTGGAGCAATGTGTGTGGTAGATTCATTGACGTATAGTACAAGAGCCGGAAGGAAAAAAGGCAATTATCTCACCCCAATTTTTGATTACTTTAATGAAAAGTATCTATAATTACTAGTCAAAATTGATGAGTCTGCCAAGTATAGGAAGGGAGAATAAAAAATGGCGGCTGTTTCAAAACTTAAAAAACCACTAATTTTTCATTTGGAGCTATATATTTTAACTACCACCAACACTAGAAAATCTAAGAGCACATTATTTAAAGAAGAGTAAATTTGCTGAAATATTAACCCTAAAAGAGCTATTTACGTCCAATAGTTCTCGAGATATAGCTTTTTAAAAAGCAAAATTTCTTAAGAATCTATAGAAAGATTAGTAGTTAATTAATTTATTTTGAGAAATCTATATTTCAGGAACTATGAGACGTGCAGATGTCTATAAGCACTCAAATTAAAGCTAGAATATTGGAGTATAAAGAAGTGCATGACATTTACCTTCGTAGGAATAGTAGTTTTCATGATATTTGCTAAAATAAATTGATTTATAGTTGTTCGAGGTTTTCTTGTGCTGTTCCTACTTTTCAAGATATAGAGCTCCGAATGAAAAATTAAATTTTTTTATCACTTTTAAACAGCCGCCATTTTTTTATTCCTCCCACCTATACTTGGCAGACTCATCAATTTTACTAATAATTATACATAGTTTTCATTAAATTAATCAAAAATTGGGGTGAGATAACTGCCTTTTTTTTCCTCTTGTGCTCTTGTACTAGTATTGAGACGTATGAAGTCAGCGGCCTCCGAGGAAGGTATAATCAAAATAAGGTGAGAACATGATGGAAAATTCATGATTTATATTTTCGCACCTGAAAATATATCAAAATTAAAAAGATAAATAATTAGAATGCGTTATATTCAATTCAGCAGCCTGAATAATGTAGGAATTCATGAGAATTACAAAAGATTTAAACAATTAATAGTTTTTTCTTACAAATACGGCTGTTTGCCGTTAGACATTAATCCGTAAAAAGCTGCCGCATGGTCATCATCTCTACATCAGACAGATAATCGTCGATCATATTCTTGTTTCGGCCTGTAAATTCTTCAAGCTCTCTCATTCGCTCTCGACCTCTCGAGGAGAACTACGATTACTTTACCGCTGTACATGTCACCCAAGAGCAGCATACGGCTCATCAAGATTCTACATTTCGTTTTTGACGTGACAACGTCTTATAAATTAGATTGTAGGGAGTCATGTAGGCAAAAGTGTAGCGTAACAGAAATAGAATGGGCGTGGCTTAGTAGTATAGTAGTGGGGGTAATTGAGGTTATAGATACTGGAAGTCATGTAGGCAAAAGTGTAGCGTAACGGAGAGTGCGGTGGTGGGGGTAATGATGTATTCTGATCATTAAATTATGTCTGAAATAAGGAATATGCGCATTATAAAATTTTGGTATTAATTAAAAATCTATAATAGCTACTATATATCAAGATTGAATCAGTATACAACTGGTATTGAACTAGTGAACATGGGTAGTAAACGAGAAAATGATCCTAAATCAAACAGTGAACAACAAAGTGACTTAAGAAACCGTTTAAAATTGTCGGAGACACCAGAGCAAGCCGAAGTTGTCACGTCAGGCGCCGAAACCCACACACCCGAGTTTTTGTCCTCTGCGGAGCTCATGATAGAAAAAAAAGCGTTACCAACTTCTTCCTCGATCGCAAGGCAGACTGAGCATTAAGGGCTGTTGTCCAATTTGAGTCGGTACTCTAAAGCTTCCAATGTCCAATCAATAGTTCGGTAACACAGGACCTCCACCTTTTTGAGTTTCATGTAGTTAAAAAAGTACTCAAATAATTTTAAAGTTTGATGTAATTGATTATGAAAATGATCCTAACAGTTGAGAATATGTTTACATGATTACACATGTACACCGTACTCGCAAACATTTTACTCGGAATAGAAAAAGTCATAATGTACTCACAATAATGCTGGCAGAAATACTCCAGACCACTCCACGTCGCCTCGGCCTTTCCTTGTCTATTACAATATCGATTAAACCAGTCTGTGATCTAAAAACATTTAAAGGCAGACCTATATGTTGGCCAGTTGCCGCGAATCGGAGACTTGTACAAAATGCTCGGTAAACAAAGGAACCATCCAACCGCTGTATCAACACGCTAGTATTTTTCAGAGGCAAATATGGCGGACGTACAAGTTGTTTAAGCCATTCCACTAGGATTATTTTTATTTTAAAAAAAATGAAATAGGATTACATGAAAGAAAACGTAAAATATAACAAAGAAGATGGTGAATGACAATTCACAAAAATTGGACTAAGTAAGCTTTAAATTTAACTTTCATGATTGTGCTGTTAAGATTGCTAAGATATATGAATTACGTTAATTCTTCTTCCTATATAAAGAATTTACGTACTCAGTATTGTGTTATTGAAGATAAAGTGTATAACTATTTCAGCCTGGGACTGGAAGTGGTATAAGACATTTTTTATTAATTGTTAGAATTTTGAAGAGTTTCGTTATTAGGCTAATTAACCATTTTTTAAAAAAAAACTTATTATATTTAACAAGTAACAAAAAACAACACCTTCTACCTTCTAACACCTCTCAGTTGCAACTAATCAAAGAACAATGGTTAAGATGGTACTCAAGCGCTCTCACGAACCCCCTTTGATTTGTGTCCAATGACCGACTCTTGACGGATCGGCAACAAATTTAAGACAACTCGTCTAAACTTTCAATCCATTACAAAAGACATGATATGTACATGATACTTTTATATATTATACATGATTGTAATTAGCCCAATCTTGGCAGCTCCACTAAACCTTCCATTTCCTCTCGAATCTAATTCTTACAATCCAAAATCGTTCCTAAAATCCTCAATGTTCCTTACTTTGTCCCAAAAAAAAAATCATACATTAAGACCTTGGTGTACCATATGTAATCGATCTAGCCTGAACCAGATATCATTCCTTCCATTATAAACTCACTAACCATCCAAACCCACTAGTTTGCTTGCTCTCTTCACCTGCACCTTGCTTCCTCTTCCATTCCTGACGATCCTTTTGAGGGGCCTGAAAAGAAGATGGTCACGAGACCTACTAATGTAAAAACTTCTTTAGAGTGCTACCAATGGGTAGTTTCTCTAAACGTCTGTATCACTCCATACATAATAACATACATCAAATTTACTAAATGTATAATTATGTACAGTTGTAAATTCCAATAAAAAAAAAAATAATAATAATTAACTTGAGTTTAGGATTGTATTAGGTTGGGGAAAAAGAAATCCATTATTTTTTCGATAGATGGGTGTAGCGATCGATATGTTGTAATTTCCGATGAAACAATTTCAAATTTATACTTGTTGTCAAGGTAACATTTCACTCTAAAAAAATTCATTTGCTGTTTTTTGTTTAGTCCATTCAGTTGGTAGTTGCAGGGTGTTAAAGATGAAAGTCAACAAAGATAAAATTCGATACATTTTACAGTTTTTCTTTGATAAAGGCGAAAATGCAAGCCTGGCGGCTGAAATTGTGAATGGTGTTTATGGTTCCGATACTGTAACAGCTAATTACGCGCAATTTTGGTTTCGTTGATTCCGTTCGGGTATTTTTGATGTTAAAGACGCACGTTGCACTGGCATATCGTCGAAAATATCGATAAAATAACAGAAATAATCGAAATTTCATGTTAGCTGTAACATCGGCCAGGAGCTAAGATCGACCATAAAACAGTTTTAAACCATTTGCACAAAAAAGAAGCTTGATGTTTGGGTACCAATTAACACCAACAAAACATGATGGATCAAATTCCCATCTGCGAAGCCTTGGCCAAAAGAATGAAATCGATCCATTTTTAAACGGATCGTGACTGGGGATGAAAAATGGAAATCACATACAACAACATTGTGCGAAAACGATCGTGGTCAAAGCGCGGTGAAAATCAGAAACGCCCAGAGTTGGCCAACAGAAGAGGTGTCGTGTTCACACATCTATAGTGACTCGCCAGAAACTCCAGGAACTTTGGGGAGGTTTTGATGCATCCACCATATAGTGAGAACCTGACACCAAACGATTATCATATTTTTCTTCCATTGCAAAACTTTCTTGGTGATAATAAATTGGCATCAAGAGAAGACTGTGAAAGTCGGTTACACTAGAGTTTTTCGGCAATAGGGACGAAGACTTCTATGAGAGAGCCATTATGAAGCTACCTTTAAAATGGCACCAAATTATAGAACAAAACGTTGTATATTTGACCCAAATCGGACAATCCTAAAAATGTTAGAAGTCATGAATTTAACTAAAAATAATGGATTTATTTTTCCCAAACCTGCTATAATTCAAAATTCTATTGATTCAGTGTAAATCCATTGTATCAAATATTGTTAATTAACTTTAATAGTTTATATTTGATTTATTATATCACAAATATGTATTTATAAAGACATTGTGTGTTTAGATAATTAAATTAACAAGTTTCCGATAAAATATCAAGAACAAAGGTTGAATTTATTAGTTAAATTGTACCATTTATATGAATTTTTAACATCAACCAGCTACTTGGCTGATTTATATGTTGATTTTCATTTCGCCTTTTTTATTATGTTAATTTTGATCATGTATATCGAATGTAATTTCCAACAAAAGTCAAAAGAACACACAAGTGTGTGAATAGTGACGTTTGTTGCTTCCTTTGTTTACCAAGTATTTGTACAAGTCTTGTATTTGCGGCGTTGGTAAGTTAGTAGATTTAGGAGAAAAAACTTGGCTGACCTGGCAACCCAACCTTGGGCTCAGAGAGGGTACAAGGCTGTTCACATTTAATCTTATCACACTTTCGTTCAAGATAAACAGAAACATTCGATTTCTTTATAGTCATCTTAACTTGCACTATTCTTGTAATATATATAATTTAATCTTTTTCTGTATCTAAATAATTGCACTTCGAATTTCATTGCAATATGATGAATACAGGGTATGTACTTACCAAATTAACTTTGTTTATTTTTTCATTTATTGAATATACTAGATTTCCTTCTGATTCTGTAGGAAACTTGCTGGGAAAACCCTTTTTATTACTGGAGGCAGTCGGGGGATAGGTAAAGTAATTGCTTTAAAAGCAGCCAAAGATGGAGCAAATGTTGTCATTGCAGCTAAAACGGCTGATCCTCATCCTAAATTACCAGGAACTATATTTTCTGCAGCAAAAGAAAGTAAGATATTCATCATATTTGTTTTTTTTCAGGTTGAGATTTCAGTTTTTGCTTAATCCTTAATAATCGTCCTGTGCATATTACTACCATATCTGCGGTACAAAATATTTTGAACTCCTGAGATAAGAGTCTGAAAGAATGCTAAATATTTTACTTTGTGTATCAATTATGACCATGGAGTACTTGATTTATAATTTAAGGAATCCTAGGAAATATAAATTCCAGTTTATTGAAATGATGATGGGTTTTTGCCATGAAAGGAATTATTTACAAAATTGATAGTAGAACTTCATTTTCATTAAATAACTAAAAATACATTCTTAACGTAATAATAATAAAATACTTAACTGCCATCATAAAGTTCTTAACTGACATAATAAAGTACCTAACTCCCATCCCCACTTCTCCCAATACAAATGGTTCACTCTGACTTTGATGTCTGTCAAAATGGGTATAAATGCTGTCTCATTGATTTTCTTCCTTTATTCTTGATTTTATTTCTATCTCCCTTTTTCATCTCTTAGTTTGAATTTTCTTTGTTTTATCTGTTACTATTTCTGTTTTCATGTATGGTTTATTTTTCTTATTTAATTATTTATTTTTCATTGTATACCCTTGTAATTTTCCATTTACTTTTTTACTTATGTTAAGTGTTTGTATCTTTTTTTAGCCCTGATGAAGCCCTGCAATGTGGGGCAAAACATTGGCTCAATTAAAAATTGTTATTACTATTTGAGTATTATTTGACCGCACCCGGACCATATTCTATTTATTTTTTTAATAATAATAAAACATTTAATAACACGGGATTCAAATGCAAACAAAATTGGTGTAACTAATTCACAAGTTACATGTATTGGTTAAATAGACCATTATATGTAGTGTATAAAAAGTACTTCAGTTTAATTATTTCGCATAAGCATATTCTAATGCCAAGATCATAAATAGGAAAGCGGTCATGAATGCACAAATTGTACTCATAAAATTCCTTTGCCTGGAAATGTGATGAAAATCTTAATTCCTTATATCTTTTAATTGGCCAAAGTTGTTGCATAAAAGGACATTGCAGCTTATGTTTTTATATTTCTGCCAAAAATTTATCATATGTAAGTAATTTATCATATATCTTTAAATTAATTTAGATGCTGGTTTAACTAATAAAATTGATAGTATAGTAATTATGTCTTATTTTCCATTGAAATTTGTTGTGTAATTGAAGATTAATTTCTTTGGGTTTATAATTGAATTTTCAGGATCGTAAAGTTCATTTAGAGTATGAAATCAAAAGGATTATGACATTAGTAATTATCAATTATATGATTATTATATTAGTATTCAAGTGCTTTCCTTTTTTCACGATTTTTAACAAATATAAACTTTTTCTTGAATTCATTGTTTGTATTTGTTGTTTCTCAAAATATTTGTGTATTTTAGTTAGTTATTATTTTTTTTTAAATTTTAGTTGAAGCTGCTGGTGGCAAAGCATTACCATGTGTTGTTGATGTTAGAAATGAAGAACAGATTAAGATTGCTGTCGATAATGCTGTCAAAACATTTGGAGGAATCGATATTCTTGTTAACAATGCAAGTGCTATTTCATTAACCGGTACATTAGAGACTGATATGAAACGATACGATTTGATGCATAATATTAATACTAGGGGTACATTTCTTACGTAAGTATTGTTTTAATTGAAACCATATTCTATAGAAATGTTCTCAAGTATTGTGAACACCGAACTAGTGTCATTAAGGCATTTTTTTTTTATAGCTAGTAGCGTATCTTGGCTACTAATATAATTACATTCGGATAGTGGGTATCATTATACTTTACATGAAATTTTAAAAGTGTGTGTATGTGCCCAAAGTAATATGGAGACGATAGATCTCAATACTGTCAATACTACCCACTTTGTCCACTTTTAGTAATCTTGGAATATTGTAATGAAACAGTTGTATTTTTACTAATTTCATTTTTATATTCTAGTTAATTTTAAAGTTGAAAAAGAGTAACTGTTTAAATTAGTGGATATGGAGATGTAATGATAACTATGTGCTTTGTATAAATCTGAATGACGTAGTTGAAGATTCACCATTCATATTGCTACAAGGTAAAGCTAAGAGTGTAGAGTGGTACAGTGCCCCCTTGTAGCAAAATTTGTTGCTTGAAGTAGATCTCAGTAGTCAACTTATACTTCTCATTTAAGGTAGAATGGATGAAATGATTTCCAGGTTTACCTGATTTTCTTCAAAACACTCCCTTAATTTATTTTATTGGCTTAGTAATTCATGTGCCATTGAAGGTTAATTTACTTCTTCAGTCAGTAAAGTGAGATTGAAGCTCATTCACGTTCAGTCTTCTATCCTTTTTCCTATCCCACCTCGCCTTCTAGCTATAACTTTCTTGATCTGACTTCTACTAATGTCTCTGGTCTATACCATTGATACTAGAAATTAAGGAATAAGTTGATATAAGTAGTAGTAACTTATTAGCTAGTGGAGTAACATATTGCAATGTAAATGAGTTTTCATAAAGTTTATATTTTATAACTATGAGCTTCTAGTAGACATATATTATTCTTAACATTATTAGCAAAATCATAGGCTAAAATCTGCTAGATAAATTGATTTAGACTTATTTATTAATTTTTTATTTTATTTTTTTAGTTCAAAAATATGTATACCTCACCTTCTGAAAAGCAAAAATCCACATATCCTAAACCTCAGTCCGCCTCTGAACATGAATCCAATGTGGTTTAGTGTGCATGTTGCTTATACCATGGCCAAGTATGGAATGTCTATGTGTGTTCTTGGAATGGCAGAAGAGTTCAAAAGTGAAGGGATTGCCGTCAATGCTCTTTGGCCCAAAACAAGTATTTTGTTATTTTGAATAACTGTTTAAATATTTATGACTGAACTGAAATTAGTTTGTGAGGTGTGTAAACAAAAGAAACTATTTTTAAATATTTTCTTTGATTGTATTTCTTAGCAATTCAGACTGCTGCTATTGAAATGCTGATGGGAGATGCAGCTCAAGAAGGTTCCCGCAAACCCGAAATTATGGCTGATGCTGCTTATTCCATCCTTTGTCGAGACTCACGAAGTATGACAGGACAGTTTGTAATTGATGAAGAAGTACTCTTAGAGGAAGGGCTGACCAATAAACAGATTGATGAATATGCAACCATTCCAGGTTACTAATTTTGATATTCTTGTTGAAATACAATCAATGTTTATTATAGAGAACTGTGAGAAGTTAAAATAATTTTTAAAATATTTTTTTTTTTTTTTGCTGCCTCTAGGTTACAATTAAAACTAAATAGGGTTTGATTTATATATTGAACATTTCTGTGGATGCTATGTTCTCCTCCTGAGCTTTTAATTTTTCCCAGGATTATTTTTTGAGTCACCTGATTGTACTGGGACAAGTAAGTTGCTGAGGAGGGGGCATATTATCTCCAAAACATTCAAAGAAAAAAAAATGCATATATAACAATGAAAGTTCAAAATATAAAACAAACATATACAAATTGTTAAGTTAAGTACCAGATTATAGTAATCAAAGAAAAAAAAAATTAAGTAGTTTTAAATTGAAGTTTTTATACTTGAATTCTTTGTCTTGTAATTTGTAGGTAATAAAGAATTAGCTCCAGATTTCTTTATTGATTTCGACTCTGAAGGTAAACTACTTAAAGTTTCAAATATGTTCAATAAAATATCTCAGAAGAGGAAGATCACTACTCATGCACCTTTAAGCAAGCTGTGAGTAGAAAATCACATTTTTATATTAGAATTTATTGCTGACAGTTTCTATTTATTAATACTGCTAGTAGTTTATTAAATTGTGTTTGGGAATTTCAACAGCTCTGGTAATGCA
>NW_027106725.1:30236-31083 GCF_000696795.3 Halyomorpha halys
ATAAGATATAAATGAATACAGTGCTCGTGCAATATTATTTCTTTTAGTATATAAAAGGTAATAAATAACCCTGAACCCTGCCTCAGCGAATGACTGGGCCTATCCAGACTGACAGCACCTGCCATAGAACCTGCTGATTCCTTCAACTTTGACCTCTTTATGATAGTTTGATATCGCATCAGGCCCTTTCTCCTTAGACCATACTGTAGCCTTAATCCTTTTCTTCATGATTCAGGTCTTGTAGTACTCCGGTTTCTGTCAGCCCTGGATAAAGGTCCAACACCCCTCTAGTACCTTGAGACTGTGTCACAAGAGTGGAGGCTTTAAAAAATTCCGAGGAATTAGCCTAAGAATGGCCTATTAACAGATGCTTTTCAATATATTCAATATATACATGTATTAATATTATAAATTATATAATAATAAGTCTATTATTGTAGGATTTGGGTGTTATTACAAATTTTGGGTTTTAACTGCACAATGTTGCATATTTTAGGTTTTTTACTGCACATTTTTGTTTTTTTACTCCACATAAATGTGGTCTCTAATAATAGTAACCCTTGTTTTGTTTTTTTTGTTTTTTAGTTAAGAAGTCAACTTCTGCTCCATGTAAACTTGAAGGTCATAAGCAACAGTATTTACCACTAGAATTGAAGTGGAAGTTTATTTTTGTACTGTTATACTGTTTAGTAATATGGAGACGATAGATCTCAATACTGTCAATACTACCCACTTTGTCCACTTTTAGTATTAAGACATTGAGTGTTTAGATAATTAAATTAACAAGTGTCTGATAAAAAAGCAAGAACAAAGGTTGAATTTATTAGTTAAATTGTACCATTTATAT
>NW_027106725.1:32348-45243 GCF_000696795.3 Halyomorpha halys
TATGAACAAAATGATGATAAATCTATCAAACCTAAAACACTAAAAACTGTTACTTTTATTTTTTATATTTTATCTTAACATTTTCCTTCCTCTCCTGATGAAATTCTGATATTTTTATTCTAAAAGGTTCTCAAAAACATATTCAGTGAAATCTTTTGTGTTGCTGATAAAATACTTGTATTGAAGAAATCATTGGCAATTAGCAGCCTAACAATTGTCCGAAGCTCCTAACTAGATTTCTTTTGGTCTGGTGTCTATTTTTTGATTAATTAAACATTTAATAAATATTTTTTCTTAGTAAATTCTTACCTATATATGGAATATGTATTGGGGAAAAATAATGTTTACAATCCAACAAATTTTTTCTAAATTAATCATTTTAACAAAGAGATATAACAATTTAGTTTGGTAAGTTAGATTAATGATTATTCTATGTGATTTTGCAATTATTTATTAATACATTACGCTTGTTAACAACTACTTCTGACTGCCACTAAACCGGCAGGCACATTATTCAATGTAGTGTAAATTTATTTAAAATTTCAAAACTTAGTTATTCCTGTTGTATTAACAAATAGTGTAATACATTTATAAATAAGATAATCGGTCTCCATTTTCCATGACACTAAACTTTTTTTTCTGATATAATTTAATTGTAAATTATGTTTTTATACCAGAGATCTGATTTAATTATTCTATGATTTGGATGAAAAGTTTTAGTTTGATATTCAGGTATTTAATAGAATAATAATGTCAGTATATCGTCATTGTTAAGTATAGCTACCAATCTAGAAAATCGATAGCACCTATGTATATTTGCCTAAATCCATTTTAATTGATTTTAATTTCTATCAATTTAATGAAACAAAAAAAAAAAAAGAAAAGACAAATGGGAGAAAATTCTGCCCTAGAAAGGGTTAAAGAAACATAACTTCATATAGTAACATAATTTTTACTCCCCAACGTAAATCGGTGATAAAGATAATAATAAGCCTACCGCAGTGAATGTCTCCATGTTGGCTGGAACGACTTTAGCAACCATCATTGTCATTGGTTTTAGAGTTATTTCTTGAAAAATCATAAAAGACTTCTTGATTTCTTCACTGCATATGTACCATCTTGTGTTGTACATCTTGTACCTGAGTTCGGTGCTCTGAAAGTTTAATAGGTGTGTAATATTGAAGTTTAGATACATTGATATGATAATGAAATTATTTGTCCCAGACAGTTCTCAATAAATAGAATAAAAAAAAAAAAAATAGAAAATAAACTTTATACAGGGACGATGTCCCTTCAGAATAACATAAATGTATTGTTAAAAGAAATTTCAGTGACTATAATGTTTGACAGCCCTAAAATTCTAAAAGTGACGTTTGCTCATATATTTGTTTCAATTTATATTACAAAAGTCGTCTGGAAAAATATAAATGATTTTCCAAAGTTCATTTTTGTAGTTGTTAGCGATTTCATTGTCATACTTTATGCCAAGACAATAGTGACAAAGGTTTCAGATTAAAATTTTAATATTAGATTTTATGTTCAAGTTTATCCCGACAATGGGCTTAGCCGAGAGTTATTCCTTGAAGATTCAGAATGTTTTATTTTTATATTTTTGGAGATGAGTTTTTTGTTGAAAATTGGTTTCTGTCTGAAAATTTCCCATTTCTTGAGAATAACCCATATACAAGAATAATAATAAAATTATTGATTTATAATGACCTATGTATTAATAAATTATGTAGTGTTTTTAAGGCGTTCATTTCAAATAGAGACAATATAAAAGTCTGTTAGTAGTAAATTATAGAAATAACACTCTGAAGAAGAAAGGAAACTGTATACCAGATCAATTATCCTTTGACCGCTGAGGGAGAAGAGGAACATGTAGCTAATTTCCCCAGCGCACAGCAGCATCGAACCCACCGTTGTTCCGGGCAGTTCTTTCGCCTGGAAGGTAGTGACTTGTCAATGAGAGTAAACGATAATTTATTTTCATTTTAAATAGTAATAGTCACTATTAATAATTATTGTATTCTTAAAAATAAAAAAGGAAATAGTTGCAAATTGAAGGTTTGGTAAACTATGGTTACCTCAAGGGCTCTTTCGTGTTAAAGTTATTTTTATAAGAAGTTGGTAGGGGGTACGGATAGTAGAGAGATGGACAATAATGAATAGAAATAATTTTATTTGTGCTTACGATTAGGTCTGAATGTCAGGCCTTCATCAGGGCAAAGAACAAAAATGATTGCAATAATTATAATAAAGATTATAATTTTAAAATACCAGAAAGAAATGTAATAAAAATAATTACATGTATTATAAGACTAGAAAGGAGTATATAAGAAAAAAACAGTATGAACATGTAGGAATGTAAAAAATAATGAAAATCCAACTAGTTCATATATATTAGTAATAATAAAACACTTATAATTAAAAGTCAGGAATAAATCGGCATAATAGCTATAAAGAAAATGACTAAATTTTGAAAGTAATTTTATTGAATATAATTTATTGGAAGATTGTTGTCTGACCGTGTGTAATTTATAAAAAGAAAATGGTCCGGGAGCTGTCAAAAAACACTCAAAAGTAATGAAATAATCATTAAAAATAGTTAAATTACTGTTAGATTTTTTTATACCGCACCCCTACCATCTTCCTTTTATAAATATAATTTAATAATAATTCTATTTGCTCATACTCAATTATTACTTACCGATCCAGCTGATATGAAACTAAGAGCTATAACTATCGTACCAGTCAAATAGGCACTACCTATAGGAATGGAGGAAATTTCTTTGATGAGATTAAATGCCCTGAAATATAAATAATATTCTGATAAAATTAAGTATGAAAACTTTTATCATAAATGGATTAATCTTGATTGTTTTGATGTATGAGTGATAACAATCTTTAATTGTTTTAATATATAATAATTATAATAATAAATATGTATTATAATTATTACTAATATTGAACACGTAATAGATATTTCAAGTGTGGGTTTGTGTGATATCTGTATTGGACATATTCCAAAATATGTCCAAGTGGTCTGTGGTTACTTTCCATACTATTACTCTACAGATTGTCCGGAAGTAACCCCAGAGATAGAAATACTAGATTAGGAATGTTTTTTTACCGAATTCAAAAAAAATTAAATTGTGTTACCATCGAAAGATCTTCGCAATATTGCAGAATAAGATTGTTAATAAACCTGGATGTGTAACAATTTTTGAAAGGATTTGGTTCTTTATATTTTTTTTACGTGGAAGTGTTTCGCTGATCTTAAAATTGCAACTCGGAATTGTATATTATATTTACAGATTTATTGTTGAATTGAGCAGACCTGGACCGTATTTCAAATGAAATATTTTAAAATAACGAAATGAAATAATTTTTTTTTTTTTATTTACATTTTAAGAAGTGAAGTACAAAATAGATTGTTTTCAACTGTATTTTATTTTTAAAATACAAAAAAATAAAAATGCATTAGTACCTTATTTCTAAAATAAAAAATTTAAATACAAAAAAAAGGAAAAGACAAAAGCATAATTACTTTAGGCAAATGTATTTTGTATTTCAAATATTTTGATCTTAAAATACTTTTTTTGGAAATTAAAATAAAGACTTAGTAATTAAAATCATAAAACTTTTGGCACTTTAAACATTGTATTTTAAAATAATAATAAAAGTATTTTTTGACCTGGTATGAAATATAACTCCTTAAAGTAAATTTTTCTTTATTATATTTTGTACTTAAATGCACCAAATTTTAATTACGAACAATAGAAAAACTAATTTATATTTATAAGTTACAGTCAGAGACCAGTTTTTTGCAGTAAAAATCCAATGTCCTGCCTTAAAAACTCAAAGTGTGTAAAAATCATCCAAATCCTGCAATAATCAACTTCATTTTTTAATTTATAATATTAATATAAACATGAAAAGGTTTCCTATCTAGAGTTTGAATCTAATTAAATTCTCTTGATACTCTCTACATTTATCCAAACATACATAACAAACTAAACTACTCTGATTAAAAACCTAACATTTTCTCGATAATTAAGAAGCTATAAGAAAGTTAATTATATCAAATGATTTTTTATTCCTATTATAGAGGCTGAAATTCAATTTTTTAACCTTTTAAAACTACCTAAATTTTATGTTTTAGAAAAATATGCTAGTTGCTATTTAGAAAGGAATATTTAAAAATATTTTTCCAAAAGATATTTTTTTAATATATTTATTTTTTAGATTCTTCAACGGCTTATGTATGTATTTTTTCAATTCAGGTCTTGTAACGCTTCCATTCCACCTGGATGTCCAACATCCCATGCCATTGCCTTCGTTACTTTGGCATTATTTACGCCTATAAGATGAATATCAAAATAATTTGTCATCTTAATAAAATAGAATAAGGTTATAATGAACTAAGAAGATTGATAAAAATGATTATCAATTCCAATACTTCAGTATAACTTGATGATGCTCGAAATTCTTTCTAAGGCATTCACTGTAGCAATAAGTGTAGAGGCTATCACGTCGAAGCGACTTCATACAGTTGCTATTCATTTTTCCGAATAATTTTGAATAGAGATGATCTATTCTGCTTTCAATGTTATCCAAAGAGTTGTTTAAAATCTTCATCTGGAGGATCACGCTCTCGGAAACATTAATAAAAAGAAAACCACCGCCACCGATAACAACAGCCATGAGGAATCCGCATGCTAATTGTCCTAACATCGCGGAGTAGTAACCGAAGCCGTCCTTCACGCTATAGGGGAACTTTCCGTAAGGATAAAGAAGGTGGTAGTCGAGCATCGAAGCAGTTCTGTTGAAATCGAATGTGCCTGCCTTGAAGTCCACGATTGGTGACACACTGAGGACAGTTCCTGCAGCCAAAGCCGCTGTAATCGGTACGAGAGTTAATCGACGAAGTTGCGTTTTCGCATTGGAACGAAGGATATCTTCCCCGATGACAGCAGGTTCTTGATAGTCGTAAAAATCGTTTGAAAGCAACCTGTGTATTAGGAATTTTTTTAAGTTATTCCACATAGAGCTCAGTAGTGCGATGATAGACATTAGCATCAGGAGAGCGAAGTGGACGTTCTGGCTGAAGAGGACCTTGTTTAAACCATAGATGGGGATAGTAGACTTAATAATGAGGATCAAATGGAAGGACAGCGTAAAAAAGTAGATTATCAATTGGGAAATGCTGAAGATGCGAGTTCTCCCGTCCATCCTGTGATAGAGGCCTGATATTTCTAGGAGATAGTAGTAGTGCTTTAGAATATAGGCATCCACTAGTCGATTAGCCTCAGGGTCTTCACGATACTGCCACATATTTGCTATCGATAAAACTGGCCCAACAATGGTTTCTTCAATGTGACCTTACATGCAAACTGAATTTAGCATGAGGACTTTTGAGAGAGAAAGTTTTTCTCACTCACACTTCTATCTGTCAGCACTCTATTTATGATTAAGTAGTAGAACCAAGAAAAATCATCTTTTATTAAAAATTATCCCCTGTGAAGAGTGGAACGAATTATCTACAAAAACTGATTTTTATTTTGTATTTCTATATAGTTTCAATTACCTTTACATTAAATATATAACAACTCTTTTACAGCAAATCATAGTTTAGGATTCTTACCCACTAAAACCACCTCCCTACAACCTGTTCTTTCTTCTCCGCAGGACAGCCACAGTAGTGAAGAGTGTAAAAAAACTCTCTAAAATTTCTAATTATCAATTCATATTGATAAGTGTGGTTTCTTACACTTGAATAGCTATAAACGAATTGACCGTGATTTGTTCTTCCATCAAACAATATTTGTGAATCTTGGACCTAATCTTACAGACGTCATTTTGGCATTGAGAAAGAGTGAGATTTTACTGGTTGTGGTTATTTTATTTTAAACTATCCATCAAAAAATATTTCGGCCGTCAATACCAACAAATGCTAGTATACAAATTGTAGTTGGTTTATTTTTAGAAATATGTTTTTTTAAATCTCTTCGGCCACTTCCGAAAAAATAGAAATAAAATTCCTATTTGTACAATTTTGATAGATCAGAAAAAATTCATTTTATTGACCTTTGTGATGAGTCTATTGTCCCATGAAAGTGTACATATTGGAGCAACGTGTGTGGTAGTTTCATTATTGACGTATAGTACAAGAGCCGGAAGGAAAAAAGGCAATTATCTCACCCCAATTTTTGATTACTTTAATGAAAACTATGTATATTATCTAGTCAAAATTGATGAGTCTGCCAAGTATAGGTAGGGGGAATAAAAAATGGCGGCTGTTTCAAAAATCTTAAAAAACACTAATTTTTCATTTGAAGATCTATATCTTAAAAACTACCAACAACACTAGAAAATCTAAGAGCACATTATTTAAAGAAGAGTAAATTTGCTGAAATATTAGCCCTAAAAGAGTTCCAATAGTTCTCGAGATATAGCTTTTATAAAAGCAAAATTTCTTAAGAATCTACTGAAAGATTATTAGTTCGTTAATTTATTTTGAGAAATCTATATCTCAGGAACTATGTGACGTAAAGATGTCTATTAGCACTCAAATTAAAGCTAGAATAATGGACTATAAAGAAGTTCATGACATTTGCCTTTGTAGGAATAGTAGTTTTCATGATATTTGCTAAAAGAAATTGATTTATAGTTGTTCGGACAATAAGTTTGATTTATGAAAAACTTCATTTCAGAAACCATTTGACGTACAGATGTCTGCCAGCGCTCAAGTTAAAGCTAGTTAAATTTACTATAAAATAGATCATAATGTTTATCTTTGTAGGACTAGTAGTTTTTATGATATTTGACAAAAAAACTCACAAAATGTTAATTTCTGGTTGTTCGTATAAAATGTTGGATTTTTCAAAAAATATATCTCTAGATCCATAAGACGCACATATGTCTGCCAACACTCAAAATAAATGAAATTTAACATTCTATAAAGTAGTTTATGACATTTATCTTTGTAGGGGTAGTAGTTTTTATGATATTCACATATGAATATAAATTTGGCAAATGAAAATTTGTCCGAATAACTATAAATCAATTTATTTTAGCTAATTTCATGTAAACTATTACTCCTATGCAGATAAACCTCATAAACTGCATTGTAGCTCTGCATTGTACATTAAACTAGCTTTAATGTGAGTGCTAATAGACAGCTGTACGTCAAAAGGTTTTTGAGATATAAATTTTTCAAAATAAATTCACTAACTACTGATCTTTTGTACGTCTCATACAACATTTTTATGAAATCTTGCTTTTTAAAAAGCTGTATCTCGAAAACTATTTAACGTAAATAACTCTATTAGGGCTCATATTTTAGCAAATTTGCTCATCTTTAAATGACGCTCTCTTAGGTTTTCTTGTGTTGTTCCTACTTTTTAAGATATAGAGTTCCGAATGAAACATTTTTTTTTTTATCGCTTTCAAACAGCCGCGATTTCTTATTCCCCCTACCTGTACTTGGCAGACTCATCAATTTTGTCTAGTAATTATACATAGTTTTCATTAATGTAATCAAAAATTGAGGTGAGATAACTGCCTTTTTTTATCTTCTTGGGCTCTTGTACTATAAGATTACTTCACCGCTGTACATGTTGCCCAAGAGCAGCATATGGCTCATCAAGATTCTACATTTCGTTTTTTTCTATGCGGAGCTAATGAAAGAAAAAAAAAGTCTACGTTACCAACTTCTTCCTCGATCGCAAGGCAGACTGAGCATTAAGGGCTGTTGTCCAATTTGAGTCGGTACTCTAAAGCTTCCATGTCCAATCAACAGTTCGGGAACATGGAAATCCACCTTTTTGTTTCATGTAATTAAAAAAGTACTCAATAATTTTAAAGTTTGATGTAATTGATTATGAAAATAATCCTAACTGTTGAGAATATGTTTACTTGAATACACATTTACACCGTACTCGCATACATTTTACTTGAAATAGAAAAAGTCATGATATACTCACAATTATGCTGGCAGAAATCTGTAGTTTGTTCTGTTATCTGTAGTTTCAAACAACGGGTTGTGTACTAGATCTACTCAGCAAGAAGATTACCCAAAATTTAATATAAAATTATTATGTGATGGAGTGACCTATGTAGAACTTACCATGTGCTATCGCTCTGCTAAGTGCAAATAATGGCCTGTATTGTCATAACAGAAGCATTTCGTACCACACTACACCTATAAGAGCTTTAGAAGTTCTCGTTGCTTTAGCGTTGCCTTATTTTCAGATAAAAGGCAAAGCGGTCGTTGCTTGTTTAAGAATAAAAGGGATCGAATAATTGCAAGAGATATAGGAGGTATCATATTTCCAAAACTGTTCCCTTCTGTTGGATTAAACATTTACCTAAGACTAAAGTTATCTACTTGTATCCTAAGACATTGGGTGGGACACAGGGCTTACTCAACAGAAACCCAAATCTACACAAGCCTATGGCAATTTACCCAGTTATCGTAGTTTACTAATGGCTTATGGAAAGACTGGTCTAAAGTTTAGGAGTCTATTTTTCTGATTTAGCCATAAAATTAAGCTTATTTAACAAATATACCAATTCATTTCAAGCAGAAGTATTCGCTATATTCTCTGCAGCCTCATGCTTGGAGAATAACTTTCTATTCAGATAGTGAATCCCTACGAGTCATATCCACATTGGTTAGAAAGTGTAAGTAGACACTGGAGCTCTCGGTGTGCATAAAGTAGCTAGAGCTAGTGTAGGTTTCGTAATAACTATACCTGATCAGCTTGCAACAAATAGTGCTTAGCTCACTCTTATAATATCAGAATTTTTGTTAATCATTTCTAAAATAATCAGTGGAAAGAGGTCCTTTACTGGAGAAGGAGAAAATCTGACAAGGATTGGAGGGAATGTGATAGATTCAGAAAACCCAAGCATTTAATCAACAAATTCTTTCCTCTTAGATCCAAGTGGCTGCTAGGTCAAAATAGAAATTAACTCAGATTGATTATTGGGATACTCACAAGACACTACAGATTGGGGGAGGGTTACAGATCGGAGGGGGACTAGAGATTGGGGAGACTTATAGAATCCTAGGACACTAGGCCTTATTTACAGGATAGCCGTTCTTTCGGAATTCGATTAAAAAAATAGAACGGTTGACCAAGGACAAAGTTCGCTTTTTGGATTTATTTGGGGTAGGCAAAAAAGTCCAACGGGACCATTTGTTGGGCTTGTACCCTTCACCTATACCAGTATCCCTCTACTTAAAATGTTAAACATTAAATTTTGAGTATAAATAATTAGTAGTAATCCTACAACTGAAGTTCCAAAGGCTTTTATTTGTTAAAACATTATTACATTTCTTTTCAGGAATTTATTTCTACCCTTTATCCACTTCTTTATACTTTATGACATCTGAATAACGTTTCGGGCTGCTCTGTCCACTATCAATTTCCACAAATAAAATATTTAAAATTAACATACAGTTACAATAAACAAGGTGCAATATAAACCTGAAATACAAATTTTTGTTTACACATTTACATACAACAAAATTCAATATTTAAATGTTACTTATTGACTTAAATATACATTTAAATGTAAATGAACAGGAAGTAAAAAGTAAGTTATTAATATAATATTAATATGATGAAATAAAATTGTTTTCTGTTAGCCGTGAGTCAACCCTGTGTGTTCTGGAGCCCTCCTGGGGTCCACCCGGCCTCATAAATTGGATGCCCTTAATTGGGTAAAAATTTGCCGGTCGAGCGTGATTCTGTCCAAATCAATTCCTTGTACAACTATTGCTCTAGTAACAGTGCTGTTGAGGCAGTTGTATTAGATCCGACTATTAGATGGGTGGCACCAGTACAGATTTTAATTTTTTTTTTAATTGCTTGATATAAAAATGATTTAAAAAAATTGTTTTAGGCCAAACATAAAAATTATTTTCAAGTTAAAACGACGTATATCCACAAATTAATAATAAGGTGAGGGGAGAAAAATAAAAAACTAAAAAATTCTGAATTAGTCCCAAAAACATTTTAGATGTGTAAATGATTATAAATTAAAGAATGTATATATTTAAATGTTGAATTTATTGTATGTGTAAACTTTTTTTTTTATTAAGGTGCAATATAGACTTAGTTGATTGTAACAGAATGATAATTTTAAAACTGTTGATAGTAAATATTACTTGATAATGGGTAGAGGAGCTCGAAATGTTGTTCATAAAGAATAAAGGGTAGAAATAAATTCCTGAAAAGAAATATAATTAAGTTTTTTATTAAATTTTGTCTGGGAGGGGTCTTTAATTTTTTTTCTTGGTCTGTCACAAAGGTTTTATTGATAATAATACACCAAAAATGAAACGCAGTTGACAAAAAATTATGGTTTGGTGGGAGTTTGCAGAGGTGGGATGGTTTGGTGGGAGTTTGCAGAGGTGGGATGCCAACCATTCAACAAGTAATGCCTCGCCATTATTTTAAACAAAATTCTTTGTTAGGTAAACGCAATTAGTTGACACAGTATACTGTAATTCAGGACAGAGTAGTGTGACTTGCAATGACTGTCGTATTGTCCTTCGATGAAGAAGATATTCAAAAGTTCTTCTTAGAGTATTCAACTTCTTCAAAGAGCTTCAGATCTCCATGGATCAATGATAAGTTCATCTGACATGGAAGTGACAAACTAACGTGAATAAGGAATTATGAATGGGACTATCTACGCCGTATATTGTTTTCTGTTGTAAGCGAAAGTTTTGAATTGACGTTTAAATAATGTATATGGTATTGAGTTACTTTCGAACGCGATACTATTGATTTCGAATCAGAAATATAATCTTTCATAAATTTTTAAAAACTATTAGAAAGAATATTCACGACATAACATTATTTTCGATATGAGTCAGTTTTTATTCATTTACTTTTACGTGTATTTAATGAAAATAGTCTCTTTTTAACAATAGCTGTTTTATCATCTCCGTAAATCATATTCTGTATTAAATAAGATTAGAAAGATAATCTGTAAGTATAAAATAAATAAAATACAAATAATATTTTTCTAAAATGTCATGAATAAAATTAAAATTTTACCCAACACATTATTAAACTGATGGATAATATTTGAAGAAGTATCACGATATTATAAAAAAATATGCACATTACTTTTATTGTCTACCCACCCTCAGAGTTGGGCAGTAATTAAATTATTTTGTAATTAACTACTTTTTCAACTAATAAATACAGTTACAACTAATTAACTGTCGTTATCAACTAATAAATGTGTTATTACAACTAAAGTTACAAAAATGTAGTTGGTAACCGAAGTTGTATTTTCTTGGTTTTGCAATTACAGTAATTGTAGTTGGTATACATAAATCTAACCACTAGTTTAAGTAAAAAGTAATTATAA
This sequence comes from Halyomorpha halys, assembly GCF_000696795.3. Lineage (NCBI taxonomy): Eukaryota > Metazoa > Arthropoda > Insecta > Hemiptera > Pentatomidae > Halyomorpha > Halyomorpha halys. The sequence continues at coordinate 43,746 of NW_027106725.1, forward strand.
AAATAATGGCCTTTATGTTCTAAAGAACGAACATATTATGACCGCCTCTATATAAATATTTACACTCATGATTAGTGGCTAATCCTTTCTTTCGTTAGTTTTTATTTATTTCCATTAAAATTATTTTCGGTTTCGCGCAATCTACAATTAAATGTGTATAATAATGTTGTATGTTTAAAATAATAAAGTTTTGAATATAAAGTTATTTCTTAACAGCTTCAAATACTCCAATCACTGTTTTTCATAGTTTTTTTTTAGAGTAACTACACAAGTAACTGCAGTTGCATCCTCAACTTATAGTTCCAACTACTAACTGTAGTTATAAAATTGCAATTACAATTCCTTAAGTTGAAAAATGTGGTTCCCCATTATAAATAACTAATTACATTAGAAATTGTAGTTGTAACCACATTTAAACGAATGTAGTTATAACTTGTGATTGTAATTACCATTTTGCACAACTCTGCCCAACCTGTCCACGCATGTTTGCAGTATATTTATGTTTTATCAAAATCTTTCACTTACTACATGTTTATAAAAGACTAAGTCTCAGAAAATATAAGTGTGGTTAGGTCTCCTAGCCATTACCTTTGGAAAATCTGGACATAAAGCCCCGATTACTCAAACAGTGTAGCCATTAATGTATCATAGATGGTCATAGTGAGAGAAAAGCTTTGTTACGGTATCTGAGATTCAGATCGTTCTATGCAGATATAACTACCTATAATTACTAATCAGAATTGATGAGTCTGCCAAGTATAGTTAGTGGGAATACAAAATAGTGGCTGTTTCAAAATGTTAAAAAAAAATAAATAATTTTTCATTCGGAGCTCCACGTGTTTGAAACTACCAACAACACTAGAAAACATAATCGAACATAATTTAAAGTACAGTAAATTTTCTAAAATATGAGCGCTAATAGAGTATTCACGTTCAATAGTTCCCGAGAAACAAATTTTTAAAAAGGAACATTTGATGAAATATTTACTGAAAAATCATTAGTTAGTGAATTTATTGTGGGAGAAATTATTTAAGGAACCATGAGACGTACCAACGTTTATTAGCACCAAATTAAAGTTAATTTGTTGTGTTATATAGTACTTACTAAATATTTCTTGGTAAGAATAGTAGTTTTAATATTATTGGCTAAATTAAATGATTTCTAGTTGTTTGGAAAAAAGTTCATACGCAAAATTCATATTTCTAAGCAAATATAAAAACTACTGCCCCTAGGAAGGTAAACTACTTTATAGTGTATTAAACTATCTTTAATTTAATTGCTGGCAGACATCTGTACGCCCAATGGTCCCAGAGATATAGTTTTTCATGAATAAAAAATTCTGTCTAACTAGAAATCACCATCTTCTTAATTTATTTCAGCAAATATTTTTTTAAAAATAATTTATTTATTGTTATTTACAACTGTATACATATATACACATCAAGTAAATTTGCTGTAAGTGATATTATGACATGATACAAACATGTGGAGAATCTA